>NC_083586.1:39157783-39455283 GCF_027579695.1 Neoarius graeffei
AGTGCACAGGGGAGTGTCTCCTCATGCCCCGAGCCCCACTCGGCTCGGTTTGGCTCGCTTCAGCCCCACTCCAAAACTGTGCGAGTTTTGGGTGCTGAGCAGGGCTGAAGCGAGCTGAGTCATGCTGCTCTAAGGTAGTCGAAACGCGAGCCGTGTCGGGCTGAAGTGAGCTGAAGTGAGCTGAAAAAGGGTAGTGGAAAAGGGCCATAAGTGTGAGTGGTTGTTTGTCTCTGTGTGATCCTTATGATAGATTGGTGACCTACCCAGAGAGTACCCCACTTCTAACCCGAAGTCAGCTTTACTCCAGCTGCCGCATAACCCTGACAGATGAGTGGTATACAGTGCTCTCCACAATTATCCATCCATTATCTACAGCAGTGCCCTCCACAATTATTGACACCCTTTTTATAAAGATTAATACAATAAATTGTTTTGTTGAGAATAATTATTTCTTGATGAGGGATTTGTTTTTCTCTGAATAAATGTATTTAAATTAAAGATTAGAGTTTTCTCTCTCTTTTTTTTCATTGTGAGATGAAGCTACTTCACCAAAAGGTGGATTGTTTTTTGAACACTTTTTACTAATCTTTACAAGGGGTGCCAATAATTGTGGAGATAATGGATGGGTGGATGTATGGATAATGTCTCTCATCTCATTATCTCTAGCTGCTTTATCCTGTTCTACAGGGTCGCAGGCAAGCTGGAGCCTATCCCAGCTGACTACGGGCGAAAGGCGGGGTACACCCTGGACAAGTCGCCAGGTCATCGCAGGGCTGACACATAGACACAGACAACCATTCACACCACGGGCGATTGCTCTAAGACAACGAGGGAGGCTCAGCCTCCTCTAAAAATGACGAACATCATGTAGGATGAATTGCGCTAGGCTTATGTTATAGCCTACCTTATAACATTGCTATTTCAGATCCAGAATCATAGAAATATATGTGCTCAACCCAACTACAGTGCGAAATCATTCCGTTATAACTTTCCCCAGTTTGCCTGTGTGCATGAGTTTTTCCCCCTCGTGACAGCGTGATGCAGCCCAGCCTCAGTGGACTTCAATGGCATTTGGGAGCTATGCGCTTGTCAATCTCAAAATGCAAGACAGTTATTGGACAAATACTGTGAAAACGCCCGCCCACGGAGTCTCACGGACTTCCAGCCTCAGTGGACTTCAATGGCATTTGGGAGCTATGCGCTTTTCAATATCAAAATGCAAGACGGTTATTGGACAAATACTGCGAAAATGCCTGCCCACGGACTCCGAGCCTCACAGTGGGAGGGACATGGCAGTTTCCGCAAGGAGACTGGTGATTGGTGAAAGCGGCCGGATATTTTCTTTGATTGACAGCTCGTTTCAACTATAGACAAGCAGCGGTGAATTTCAGTTCAGTCCCATGCGGATTCGCAAGTGCTGTGGTGTATTGTAAGAGATCAGCTTACATTTCGATTTCATTCATTACATACGGTTTCTACCAGCTTTTTTAGTTTGTATATATTTTCATTGTAAATAAAGTGTAAATATAGTGTTGTCAAGTTTGCTATCTTAGTTTCAGAAATTTCGTTTATTTGAGTGACTGAACTTGAGGGGGCTAGTCAGCTAGCATGAAAGCTGCGCACGGATGCCAAGCATTGCTGATTTAATTTTGGCGAAGCCATTTGCCAGTCTTCCTTTCGAGGAAAAAATTAAAATTAAAGAGCAGGGTAGACCAACGCCTCAAATTGACTTGGTGAAAAAGGTAGGGAATAATACTCGTTCCTTTCAGCTCTCCTGGTACGAGAAAGTGAATTGGCTAACAGCAAGTGACCCACATCAACAACAGTAAATAGGCTACTTTAGTAATATGTCATGGATGGACCAAAAATATAGAATCTATTTAAAATGTTTATGCTGAGTATATTATATTGGAATATATATTTCTCTGGATATGAATTAAACACTGCTACAATTTAGAAAACATTTTTAAACAAAAACACAGCCGAGAACATTTCACACTACAGACCTGGATTAAAAGTGAAGGGTTATCAATATTGTCAATAAAATATTTCTCAGTCAAAATAAGTAAAATATAGGGAAAGTGTCAGTGAATGAAATGTTTGGCTCCCCAAGGTCAGTGCTTGTGCCTATTCCAGAACACACTGCTGTTACTGCTGAGGTTCCTGACAAAGAGCTGCTTTCAATAATGATCAATTTTTAAACAACATGCCACAATTTTAAAATATAAAATGTTAAAATATACCCCCCCAACACCACCATCATGTATATTGGACAGTAGGCTAATGGGCCAAAAGAACCTGTTATTTCACAGTTTGTGACCCTGCCAACAATCAGCCAGATCAGAGGCAAGAGTATGGGCAAAATTTATGTGTTTTTTCTTTTAAAATCTGGAAATATCATAACCGACCAGCCTCCCCTGTTTGAAAGACTACCAGCCACCACTGATTCACACTCACATTCACACCTACAGTCAATTTAGAGTCACCAGTTAACCTAACCTGCATGTCTTTGGACTGTGGGGGAAACCGGAGCACCTGGAGGAAACCCACGTGGACACGGGGAGAACATGCAAACTCCGCACAGAAAGGCCCTCGCCGGCCACAGGGCTCGAACCCGGACCTTCTTGCTGTGAGGCGACAGCGCTGACCACTACACCACCGTGCCGCCCCCTATGGATAATGTATTACATTCAAATGGATCAGCATATCAGTTATGCCCAAAATAAAAACGTAAAGTCCTTGTCCAATAAACACAACAAAAATTCTGCTCATTCAAGTACTATTCCAAATAAAAGATGTAATAAAAAAGAAAACGAATAAATATTTACCAAATAACATAAATTAAGGCAATTTTGCCACAGGTTAGTTTCATAAATCTTCCAAGTTAAAGAGAACTGAGAAGAGCTCTGTGTGTGTGTGTGTGTGTGTGTGTGTGTGTGTGTGTGTGTGTGTGTGTGTGTGTGTGCCTCTGCTGAATAAACTAAAATCGCTGTAAAGTGAAAGTGAACAAAAATAAAAGGCACCCTTTTCATAAAACAACACCAATGTCACTGTTTACAACACTGTTTAATCTCTTAAAACTCACCACAGTCCTGCTGGTTGTTGATATTTGTCCATTTGTGTGTTCAAACCCTGTGTATCAAAGCAGTCAATGTCGTAAAAGCTGTATGCATGTGAACAAAAATAATTTAATAATTTTAATAAAAGTAGCAAGAAGTGTATTATCTAAAGTAATGGAGTATAAGGGCATTTTTTAAAATTGTCAATGTACTTTCGTAAGAGTGAAAAATATTATGCGTTAAACCTATTCTGATAAGTACAACTTATTGGAAAAAAGTTAAGTACATGTAATGAGGTAAATGTAATGCGTTACAACACACCTTTTCCACTTACCATCAAGTTCACTTATAAATCTGCAAAACAGCATGCCAAAGAGACCTGATGCATAGTTAACTATGAATTTGCAGGGTTTTTTTTGAATGGTTTGCTGCTTTTAAAAGTATCTTTATATATGTTGAGAAAATTTTCAATTAATTATTTTCACAAATGTGAAAAGCAAATGCTTAATTATGTTAGTTATGTTCATATATATATATATATATATATATATATATATATATATATATATATATATATATATATATATATGCAAATGCTTAATTATGTTAGTTATGTTCATATATATATATCTGTGTGTGTGTGTGTGTATATATAATACAACCCTGATTCCAAAAAAGTTGGGACAAAGTACAAATTGTAAATAAAAACAGAATGCAATAATTTACAAATCTCAAAAACTGATATTGTATTCACAATAGACCATAGACAACATATCAAATGTCGAAAGTGAGACATTTTGAAATTTCATGCCAAATATTGGCTCATTTGAAATTTCATAACAGCAACACATCTCAAAAAAGTTGGGACAGGGGCAATAAGAGGCTGGAAAAGTTAAAGGTACAAAAAAGGAACAGCTGGAGGACCAAATTGCAACTCATTAGATCGATTGGCAATAGGTCATTAACATGACTGGGTATAAAAAGAGCATCTTGGAGTGGCAGCGGCTCTCAGAAGTAAAGATGGGAAGAGGATCACCAATCCCCCTAATTCTGCACCGACAAATAGTGGAGCAATATCAGAAAGGAGTTCGACAGTGTAAAATTGCAAAGAGTTTGAACATATCATCATCTACAGTGCATAATATCATCAAAAGATTCAGAGAATCTGGAAGAATTTCTGTGCGTAAGGGTCAAGGCCGGAAAACCATACTGGGTGCCCGTGATCTTCGGGCCCTTAGACGGCACTGCATCACATACAGGCATGCTTCTGTATTGGAAATCACAAAATGGACTCAGGAATATTTCCAGAGAACATTATATGTGAACGCAATTCACCGTGCCATCTGCCGTTGCCAGCTAAAACTCTGTAGTTCAAAGAAGAAGCCGTATCTAAACATGATCTAGAAGTGCAGACGTCTTCTCTAGGCCAAGGCTCATTTAAAATAGACTGTGGCAAAGTGGAAAACTGTTCTGTGGTCAGACAAATCAAAATTTGAAGTTCTTTATGGAAATCAGGGACGCCGTGTCATTCGGACTAAAGTGGAGAAGGACGACCCAAGTTGTTATCAGCGCTCAGTTCAGAAGCCTGCATCTCTGATGGTATGGGGTTGCATTAGTGGGTGTGGCATAGGCAGCTTACACATCTGGAAAGACATCATCAATGCTGAAAGGTATATCCAAGTTCTAGAGCAACATATGCTCCCATCCAGACAATGTCTCTTTCAGGGAAGACCTTGCATTTTCCAACATGACAATGCCAAACCACATACTGCATCAATTACAGCATCATGGCTGCGTAGAAGAAGGGTCCGGGTACTGAACTGGCCAGCCTGCAGTCCAGATCTTTCGCCCATAGAAAACATTTGGCTCATCATAAAACAGAAGATATGACAAAAAAGACCTAAGACAGTTGAGCAACTAGAATCCTATATTAGACAAAAATGGGTTAACATTCCTTTCCCTAAACTTGAGCAACTTGTCTCCTCAGTCCCCAGACGTTTACAGACTGTTGGAAAGAGAAAAGGGGATGTCTCACAGTGGTACCCTAAACATGGTCTTGTCCCAACTTTTTTGAGATGTGTTGTTGTCATGAAATTTAAAATCACCTAATTTTTCTCTTTAAATGATACATTTTCTCAGTTTAAACATTTGATATGTCATCTATGTTCTATTCTGAATAAAATATGGAATTTTGAAACTTCCACATCATTGCATTCCATTTTTATTTACAATTTGTATTTTGTCCCAACTTTTTTTGGAATTGGCATTGTATATACACACACACACACACACACACACACACAGTGTCTTGCAAACCTTTGTGTTTGTCCAGTTTTGTTGCATTACAAGCCGGAATTAAAATGGATTTTGGGGGGTTAGCATCATTTGATTTACACAACATGCTGACCATTTTAAAGGTGAAAATTCTTGTTTTATTGTGACAAACAATAATTAAGATGAAATAAAACCCAGAAATCTGGAGTGTGCATAGGTATTCACCCCCTTTCGTATGAAACCCCTAAATAAGAACTGTTCCAACCAAATCACTTCACAAGTCACATAATTAGTTGATTAAGATCCACCTGTGTGCAATCAAAGTGTCACATGATCTGTCACATGATGTCTGTATAAATCAACCTGTTCTGGAAGGACCCTGACTCTGCAACGCTACTAAGCAAGCAACATGAGAACCAAGGAGCCTCCAAACAGGCCAGAGACAAAGTTGTGGAGAAGTATAGATCAGGGTTGGGTCATAAAAAATATCCCAAACTTTGAATATCCCACAGAGGGCAATTAAATCCATTATAGCAAAATGGAAAGAGCATGGCACCACTACAAACCTGACAAGAGAAGGCCGCCCACCAAAACTCACAGACCGGGCAAGGAGGGCATTAATCAGAGATGCAACAAAGGCACCAAAGATAACACTGAAGGTGTTTCGAAGATCCACAGCAGAGATGGGAGTCTCTGTCCATAGGACCACTTTAAACCGTACACTCCACAGAGTGGGGCTTTATGGAACAGTGGCCAGAAAAAATCCATTGCTTTAGAAAACACATTTGGAGTTTGCCCAGCAGCATGTGGCAGACTCCACAAACACATGGAAGAAGATTCTGTGGTCAAATGAGACTAAAATTGATCTTTTTGGCCATCATGGGAAATGCCATGTGTGGCGCAAACCCAACACCCTGAGAACACCATTCCTACAGTGAAACATGATGGTGGCAGCATCATACTGTGCGAATGTTTTTCATCTGCTGGGACATGAAAGCTAGTCAGAACTGAAGGAAAGATAGATGGCACTAAAGACAGGGCAATTCTGGGCGAAAATTTGTTTGTGTCAGCCAGAGGTTTGAGTCTGGGACAAAGGTTCATGTTCTAGCAGGACAATAACCCTAAACATACTGCTAAAGCTACACTGGAGTGGTTTAACGGGAAACATTTAAATGTCTTGGAATGGCCTAATCAAGGTCCAGACCTCAATCCAATTGAAAATCTGTGGCATAACTTGAAGACTGCAGTAGACCAACGCAACCCAATTGCTGTACACCAATGAAACCCATCTAACTTGAAGGAGTTGGAGCAGTTTTGCCTTGAGGAATGGGCAAAAATCCCAGTGGCTAGATGTGCTAAGCTAATAGAGACATACCCCAAGAGACTTGCAGCTGTAATTGCAGCAAAAGGTGGTTCTACAAATTATTGATTTTGGGGGGTGAATACCTATGCACACACCAGATTTCTGTGTAGTTTTTTTCATCTTAATTATTGTTTGTGTCACAATAAAACAACAATTTGCACCTTTAAGGTTGTAGGCATGTTGTGTAAATCAAATGGTGTTAACCCCCAAAAATCCATTTTAATTCCAGCTTGTAATATGACAAAACAGGATGAACACTAAGTGTGATGAATACCTTTGGAAGACACTCTGTGTGTGTGTGTGTGTGTGTGTGTATGTATGTGTGTGTATATATATAATATATATATATATATATATATATATATATATATATATATATATATATAATTTGATTCAGTAAAACTATTTGTAGATAAAGCTTCTTAAATTAGTTGATTGTGTCAATTTTAAGATGAAAAATATACAGTGTCATTATTATTAAAATGTAACATTCATATTATTAAAATCTAACAAGTAATATTCATCTCATCTCATTATCTCTAGCCGCTTTATCCTGTTCTACAGGGTCGCAGGCAAGCTGGAGCCTATCCCAGCTGACTACGGGCGAAAGGCGGGGTACACCCTGGACAAGTCGCCAGGTCATCACAGGGCTGACACATAGACACAGACAACCATTCACACTCACATTCACACCTACGGTCAATTTAGAGTCACCAGTTAACCTAACCTGCATGTCTTTGGACTGTGGGGGAAACCGGAGCACCCGGAGGAAACCCACGCGGACACGGGGAGAACATGCAAACTCCGCACAAAAAGGCCCTCGCCGGCCACGGGGCTCGAACCCAGGACCTTCTTTCTGTGAGGTGACAGCGCTAACCACTACACCACCGTGCTGCCCCACAAGTAATATTGTCCCATCTAAAACATTACAAATGGACATTTTTACATTGAAACTGTAATCTGAAAGACATACCTAGTTTGTACACCAAATTAGTACTATCGTTAGTGATACCAAACATATATAAAGATACTTTTAAAAGCAGAAAACCATTAAAAAAAAAAAGCATTTCCAAGTTCAAGATGGGCACTACTCATAGTTCTAGCAAAATCTTTCTGTCCAACTTCTAAAACAACACATAATTCAGTAGCTAGCTAGCTAAACACACACACACACACACACACACACACACACACACACACAGTATATCATGTCATGTCAGTGCTAATGGGTGCAGAACTTCACTACCCATCAGCCTCAGCACATTTCACTATCACTAATCACCCTCACCTCTCCCTTGTTACCATACATTCACACCAATCATGGTGAGAGCGTTAAAATTACCGGAAGTCATTCATTTTCTATGTGAGCCAGCATCTCTTGGTGGTGCGTCTTGGGTGGTGAGGGCATCAAAATAAAGTTGAAGTTCAGATAACTTTATGGGAATGAGCTATGACACAGTTCGGCAGCAACCAATCGGAATTTAGAAGTGCTCCACTCTCAAGAATCCTAGAGATCACAGTCATGTAAATTTTGGTTGCATACAAACTGTTCCCAAGTAGCCTTCCACAGAGGAGAAATTGATAATTGTTGTGGTGGATTTCCCCATTATTTATTATGTCCCTGTTTCTATACAGGGACACAAACAAACAAACAAATAAATAAGAAAAAAAGAAACCATAAGCATGGACCAAGGTGTCAGAAACTGTAGGTGTTTCAAGGGAGTTGGTGAAGTGCATAATGTATTTTGTGACAGTAGGAGGGAATTGCATGCTAACTAGTGCCATAATATGCAAAAGAGTGTTGACTATTTACTTATGTGTGACTTGAATGATGCTGTCGAATGGGAGGTATTGCCAGATGTGAGGTGTATGTTGGATATGTTAAAATGAAAGCAGTTACTTTTGCTTATTTTTATTTTTATTTTTTTGCAAATTGTCAAAAACAAGTAACAGCCTTGTAACAAAATGTCTACCTGGTCTCCCTCATGCTATTTTATTATTTTAACTCTTTAAATTATTGTATACCGGGTGACTATGTTTGCTTTGTGGCCCATTAAATGGAGTTTGTAAGATGAAGCATTCTGAACAACCTTGACCCACCTATTTCATCAACATCACAGAGCATTATTATTTTATTAAATTATCTGCACTTGCATCCTCCTGCTCTACCAATCTGTGATAGATAGATAGATAGATAGATAGATAGATAGATAGATAGATAGATAGATAGATAGATAGATAGATAGATAGATAGATAGATAGATAGATAGATAGACATCCATCCATTTCTAGCCTAATCAAATGCACACACAGGCTCAGGATTATGGAATTGTTGCTAGTAAGATGAAGCTAGATAAAAAGCAGCAGGCAGAGGTTATTTGCAATAGGGGGGCTTGTCATTGGCACCCGATTTCAGTCGAGCCATGACTCGTCCTTCAGTCTGTCTCCTGTTTTAAAGAGGAAAAGGGATTTGACTTTGGGAACTGCGCTTTAGCTGAAGGATGGATATGATGTGTTTGACGATGTTAAATGGAGTTTGGTGAAAATAAATAAGAAGGAGAATAAAAGAGAAAGAAACCAGAAGTGACAGTGCAGTTTAATTGTGTTACTTCTGCTGAAAGAGAGTCAGGGCCAGTTTAGTCTAGCCCAACATTTAATCGTTTCACTAGATTTAGCTCTTACAGTGGAGCAAACCTTAAGAATCTTGTCATATAATCCTGTCTGAAATATTTTAATCCTCATCTGTTTTGCCAAGGAGAGCTGATAGGTTTCATTTGAATCAAACGTGAAGCTGAAAAAGAAAATCCCAAGCTGCAGAGACTGCCAGAATGAGGTGTAACTGCAAACTTAAATAGAGTAGATGTATTAATTTAAGTCCAGAAGCACTGTATGTTCAAATAAAGCACACATTTGTGAGACACAATACATTTGTGGGACTCAATGAGAGGTTTTGTAATATTCAAGATTCCAGAGATAAATTCCTTTACAGCATTTTGTCTTATTGTTTTATTGTGAACTGAAGGTTATATGGAATTGTCTTGATTTTTTTTCCCTCTGTCATCTCTGAAATGGTCATTAATTTAGTTTGAATTCAGTGATTTAGAAATTTCCTTAAACACTTCAGAAATGGTAACTTTTAATAATGACATTGTCAAATTATGCTAACCCCACACTAGAGGATAATTGGGCTGCTTTTGAGTCCGATTTGCCCCTTCTGATAATTGCAAGGGTGTTCCCGATTCAAGGCTGGTTGGAAGCAATTATCTCCCCAAAGAATCCTGTAGTGTGAGGGCTTTACAGACATAATCTTAAGGTCACCAACTGGATTGGAATCTCCCTGATTGAGAATCATACATATCAAATGTGTATAATATTTACGACTAAAAATTGTGTAGTGTGAAAGGAACAGCGATGGACGATTGAGCAGAAAGTGAGCTGAATGGGAAGTGCTATGTTTAGCAGCATTTCCAAGGCAATGGAAGGTCATAGAATGTATTAAAATAAATCATGCATAGTGTAGTTCTGGCAGGCCACAAAGTCAAGCTCAGCCCTCAATCCCAGCTACATCAGCTGACTGTAGCTAATCTCAAGCCAGCCCACATCAGCTGTTTTTTCAGCTGATTCCCTTCTATGTATTCTATTGGCAAATTTCTGTATCATTGACGCTGGCTCACAACCCGGTCCAGGCCACCTTATTCCAATACTCCGTGGTCCAGTTCTGATGCTCACATGCCTATTATAGGCACTTTCCTTGGTGGACAGGAGTCAGTATGAGCGCCCTGACCAGTCTGCGGTTCCTCAGCCCATGTCAGCAAGCTGTGATGCACTGTGCATTTTAACACCTATCATAGCTAGCATTAACTTTTCAGCAGTTGTGCAGGTGCTCTTCTGTGGCTCACTGATTGTCCTTCCCTGGACCACTTTCTGGTAGATGATAATTACTGCATACAGGGAACACCCCCATGACCTACAATTTTGGAGATGTGTTGACACAGCCATCTTACCATTGCATTTGGCCCTTGTCAAAGAGGCTAAGGTCCCTTAATCCATACTGTTTCCATTGCTGCCACCCTCCCTGCTTTAGTCATTCCATGCAGGCACATGGAAGGGCAGGGAGGTGTGCGCTCCATGCCTCAAAGCTTTCCATGTAGGCACGTGGAAGGGCAGGGAGGTCTCTTAATCCATACCATTTCCAATGCTACCGCCCTCCCTGCTTTAGCCATTCCATGCAGGCATATGGAAGGGTAGGGAGGTGTGCTCTCCCTGCATCAAGGTTTTCCACATAGGCACATGGACGGACGGGGAGGTCCCATATTCTGACCTTAATCAATGTCATCTCTGTTGTCATTGATGCCTGCTCTATTCTGTCCCCTATTGGGGGGGTTGCTGTGGCTCTCCCTGCTTTAGCCTTTCCATGCAGGTACATGGTAGGGCAGGGAGATGTGCTCTCCCTGCCCCAAGGCTTTCCATATATGCACGTGGAAGGGCAGCGAGGTCCCAGAACAGAGCCACCTGCCAAATACCACTTGTTGCAAATATTGCAATGTAAATAATGTTCCTTGACAAAAGTGGTTCTGACAGAACTACATTTCTAATGATTATGGGTTTCACTCTGCCCTCCATCTGTGTACACAACAATGTAACCTTGTAGCAGCAGCTTGCACAAGCTCATCTCCAGCTCATGGTGCAAAATGTATAAAGGTGGTTGTCCATAAAGTGCTTTTTTTCCCTCAAGTGCCAGCATCTCATCATTTTTTTTTCTTCCAGTGTGTTCCATCTTTTTTGTTTGGCCACTCCAAGTGCTTCAAACTCTGAACTCTGAGTGAGTTACTGTGAGATCCCAAGTCCCCAGAATCATCACTCTGAAATTGTTCAGTATAATCACCAAGTGTGTGGTCCTGCGTCTCAAATGAATCATCTGGTGTGTGGCTTCTTGCGATTAAAATATTTAAAATCAGTTAAATCTGTTATTATGTCTGTGGTCTTCTATGTTTTTAAAACTGGTTAAGAACTGAAAATCCTCTAGCATGCACCGGGCCTTACTGAGATGGGGAACTGATCCCTATAGGGCAGATAATCAAAATGTTTTCTGCCAGCTCTTCATGGAATCAATGAACAAATTTGAACCTAATATTGAATTGCTACAGTGATATAATAGGGTTCATTCTTCTAGGGTCTTCTAGGGTCCATTCCAGTATATTCTCTCTGAAGTAGTTAGTAGTTTAATTTGAATTATATTATTTAACCATTTTCCAGTTGAGAGTATGCTGTGCGCATTCTGGCTGCCGCTTCTTACCGGAGCTTTTATTTTATTTTCCCTTTTGTTTTTCTCTTTTGTGTTTGTGTAGTTTGATGTTTGTTTTTTTGTTTTTGTTTGAGTGTTTTGTCCGTTGGTTGTGGTATAACTCCGGACCCAGTTTTGGGCATTGGTTCCCTCTAGGCCTTGGTTCACCTGTGCTCTTCACTATGGACTGCAGTGAGTTCATTGTTCTTTTAACATCGTGGTTGTCCAGCTTTCTGTCCGGCAGTGCTTTTGTGCTTGGTGCGGTGTTCCAAGCAATGTTGCTCGGTGGCGTTGTGGTGGCTGTGCAGGTGGTTTGGGACATACCAGTGCTCTGTGTGGTGGTGCTTCTGTGCTCGCTTTGTGGATCCATGGTGCAGTGTTTTGAACGATGTTGCCTGGTGTTGTCGCGGCGGCTGTGCAGGCAATATGGGACTTATTTTCCTGCGCCTTTTGGTGGGACTGTGGCTGACTACACCATTGGAATGACATCCTGAACTTATTTTGGTGGACTTTTTTTCCCCCCTATAATTGTAAAGCAACCTTGGGTATGAGAAAGGTGATATATAAATTTAACTGATGATGATGATTATTATTATTATTATTATTTACAGGGACATGGCAACACTGGAGGCAAAGCAGGCAATTGCCTGGGGCCCTGAGCTGGAAGGGGACCCCCAAAGACAGCTGATTACATTCATACGTAGTAATGGCAATTTGTAGTTGCTATAGACTAATGTAATCAGCTGTCCTCTCCTATTTCTACTTCATTTAATAAATTCTGTGATCAGCCATGTACAGGAGACTACAGTGACCGGAAGCCCCCTAAGGGTCCCTATGCCGCTAGCTTGCTGCCAAAAGATTTGTAATTACAGAGCAAGAACCTAACACCATGAAGCACACTTACCCTTCAGGCAATCTACAAAGAAAGTGCAGGCATGGGGAGGAGGGAAAAAAAAGCAAAACAATGTAAAGTCAGAATCTGTTACTTTGAATAAATTAGTTATTACAAGGGTATAATTTGTCCTAGCAGATAAATGGGTTGGTTGTCAATTCAGTTCTAACCATAACTAGCTTATTCCATCTAAACCGTTATTAATACTTGAGCTGTCAAAATTGTCATTTTATCAATGCATATTTTCAGAGCTGTCATTGTAAATGCATTACTGCAATGTTCCCATCGGCTTCTGTTCTTTGTCATCAACAATTTTTTTCCTTTTACTTGCTTGGACATACTTGAGGTTTGGAATTACACTTGATGCATTGACCTTAAGGACTGTGTTGTTGTAATACACATAAATACATGTATGATGTGCCTTGGCCAGGTGGAGTTGGGGGGTAGAACCCCAGACAAAAGGGACTCTTTTGTCAAGAATCCCTAGAAATGCCTCTGATTATTTAACATCATATTTTCATCGTCTGTATTCCTTCAATGGAAATTTTAGGCTCACAGAAGAAAAATGGAGGAAGAGAGAAAAAGATATTAAGGATACAGTAAGTCAGTAAATACATAAGTAAGTAAATACAGTAGTATTCTCATAAATAATTAGGTAGGCAAGTAATTAAGGAAATGAATATATTAACAATGCAGCAAGCAAGTAGATATACTAGTGTGTCTCAAACAATTAGAATATCATGAAAAAGTTCAATATTTTCCATCAGTTATTTAAGAAAGTGAAAATTTAATATATTCTGTATTCATTGCACATAAACTAAAATGTTTCAAGCATATGTTTATTTTAATTTTGATAATTATGGCGGCGGCACGGTGGTGTAGTGGTTAGCGCTGTCGCCTCACAGCAAGAAGGTCCTGGGTTCGAGCCCTGGGGCCGGCGAGGGCCTTTCTGTGCGGAGTTTGCATGTTCTCCCCGTGTCCGCGTGGGTTTCCTCCGGCTGCTCCGGTTTCCCCCACAGTCCAAAGACATGCAGGTTAGGTTAACTGGTGACTCTAAATTGACCGTAGAATGTGAATGTGAGTGTGAATGGTTGTCTGTGTCTATGTGTCAGCCCTGTGATGACCTGGCGACTTGTCCAGGGTGTATCCCGCCTTTCGCCCGTAGTCAGCTGGGATAGGCTCCAGCTTGCCTGCGACCCTGTAGAAGGATAAAGCGGCTAGAGATAATGAGATGAGATGAGATAATTATGGCCTACAGCACAAAAAAATCTCAAAATATTAGAGCATTTAATTTCGAGTTTGAGTAAAATAGTATAAATGCCACGTCTCTCAGTCTAGTTCAGTACACACAACCACAATCATGGGGAATACTGCTGACTTGACAGTTGTCCAGGAGACGATCATCAACACCCTCCGCAAGGGGGGTAAGCCACAGAAGGTCATTGCTGAAAAGGCTGGCTGGAAAAGGTGCACAAGCAACAGGGATGACTGCAGCCTAGAGAGGATTGTCCAGAAAAGTTGATTCAAGAACTTGGGAGAACTTCACAAGGAGTGGACTGAGGCTGGTGTCAGTGCATCAAGAGCCACCACGCACAGACATTTTCAGGAAAGGGGCTACAACTGTCTCATTCCTGCACTGAAAAAAAAAAAAAAAGCTGTGGACTTAAAATGAAAAAATCATGTACATCGGTTGCACACATTAAAATCATGTTCACTTGACCAAATTCAGTCATGTTCAATGTACCAACTTTTGTCATATTTAACAAACATGATTTATTCATGTTAACACAAAGATATTTTTGTCAATCAAACATGTTTTATTTGCTAATATGGAGGATTTTTTTTATGTTAGCTGTATTTAATTATCCTATGTTAAATTAATGTGACTGATTTGCATGCTCAGCATTTATAACTAACTTGTTGAAGCCAAATGTTTTTTTCCTTGGTTTTGTATATCTTCCCTGCTGGATTAAAGTTAATACTCTATGGTGGACTGAACTTGAAAATGTCTGGCCTTGCCTAGCTCGTGCACCTGCATCCACTGCTGACATCTTCAAAATGGGCAGAGTTACGAAGCAAAACATGACTTTGTTCTTTTCTCCCAACATGACTGAAATTCATAGATTTGACATTCCTCAAAAATCAATCAGTTCTACATTGTTTATATATGTTCAGAGAGGTAACATAAAGAAATCATGTCATGTATATTAATTTCATTTTTGTAAATTCCACAACCCCCATTTTCCCCTTTTTTCAGTGTAATATCAAGCCACTCCTGAACCAGAGACAACGTCAGAAGTGTCTTATTTGGGCTAAGGAGAGAAAGAACTGGACTGTTGCTTAGTGGTCCAAAGTCCTCTTTTCAGATGAAAGTAAATTTTGCATTGCATTTGGAAATCAAGGTTCTAGAGTCTGGAGGAAGAGTGGAGAGGCACAGAATCCAATTTGTTTGAAGTCCAGTGTGACGTTTCCACAGTCTGTGATGATTTGGGCTGCCATGTCATCTGCTGGTGTTGGTCCACTGTGTTTTATTAAGTCCAAAGTCAACATAGCCATCTACCAGGAGATTTTAGAGCACTTCATGCTTCCATATGCTGACAAGCTTTCTGGAGATGTTGATTTCCTTTTCCAGCAGGACTTGGCACCTGCCCACAGTGCCAAAACTACTACCAAATGATTTGCTGACCATGATATTACTGTGCTTGATTGGCCAGCCAACTCGCCTGACCTGAACCCTATAGAATATGCAAATATGGAGTATTGTCAAGAGGAAGATGAGAAACACCCGGCCCAAAAATACAGTCAAGCTGAAGACTACTATCAAAGCAACCTGGGCTTCAGTAACACCTCAGCAGTGCCACAGGCTGATCGGCTCCATGCCACACCACACCGATGCAGTAATTCATGGTAAAGGGGCTGCAACCAAGTATTGAGTGTATAAATGAACATACTTTTCAGAAGTTGGACATTTCTGTATTGTAAATCCTTTTTTTGATTGATCTTAGGAAATATTCTAAATTTGAGATGCTAGATTCCTGATTTCCATTAGCTATAAGCTATAATTATCAAAATTAAAACAAAAAAGGTTTGAAATATTTCACTTTACATGTAATGAAGATAGAATATATGAAAGTTTACCTTTTTGAATTAAATTATGGGGGGAAAATAATTTTTCACAATATTCTAACTGTTTGAGATGCACTGGTATAATTCAGTAAGTAACTGCATAGGTATATAAAGAAGTATATGAATACATACATAAATATGTAAGCAAGCCATCAGGTATGTAAATACAGAAGTAAATAAGTAATTAAGTAAATATATAAGCAAGTAATTAAGTAAGTAAGTACAACCCCGATTCCAAAAAAGTTGGGACAAAGTACAAATTGTACATAAAAATGGAATGCAATGATGTGGAAGTTTCAAAATTCCATATTTTATTCAGAATAGAACATAGATGACATATCAAATGTTTAAACTGAGAAAATGTATCATTTAAAGAGAAAAATTAGGTGAGTTTAAATTTCATGACAACAACACATCTCAAAAAAGTTGGGACAAGGCCATGTTTACCACTGTGAGACATCCCCTTTTCTCTTTCCAACAGTCTGTAAACGTCTGGGGACTGAGGAGACAAGTTGCTCAAGTTTAGGGATAGGAATGTTAACCCATTCTTGTCTAATGTAGGATTCTAGTTGCTCAACTGTCTTAGGTCTTTTTTGTCATATCTTCCGTTTTATGATGCGCCAAATGTTTTCTATGGGTGAAAGATCTGGACTGCAGCCTGGCCAGTTCAGTACCCGGATCCTTCTTCTACGCAGCCATGATGCTGTAATTGATGCAGTATGTGGTTTGGCATTGTCATGTTGGAAAATGCAAGGTCTTCCCTGAAAGAGACATCGTCTGGATGGGAGCATATGTTGCTCTAGAACCTGGATATACCTTTCAGCATTGATGGTGTCTTTCCAGATGTGTAAGCTGCCCATGCCACACGCACTAATGCAACCCCATACCATCAGAGATGCAGGCTTCTGAACTGAGCGCTGATAACAACTTGGGTCGTCCTTCTCCTCTTTAGTCCGAATGACACGGCATCCATGATTTCCATAAAGAACTTCAAATTTTGAATCGTCTGACCACAGAACAGTTTTCCACTTTGCCACAGTCCATTTTAAATGAGCCTTGGTCCAGAGAAGACGTCTGCACTTCTGGATCACGTTTAGATACGGCTTCTTCTTTGAACTATACGGGTAGAGTTTTAGCTGGCAACGGCAGATGGCACGGTGAATTGTGTTCACAGATAATGTTCTTTGGAAATATTCCTGAGCCCATTTTGTGATTTCCAATACAGAAGCATGCCTGTATGTGATGCAGTGCCGTCTAAGGGCCCGAAGATCACGGGCACCCAGTATGGTTTTCCGGCTTTGACCCTTACGCACAGAGATTCTTCCAGATTCTCTGAATCTTTTGATGATATTATGCACTGTAGATGATGATATGTTCAAACTCTTTGCAATTTTACACTGTCGAACTCCTTTCTGATACTGCTCCACTATTTGTCGGCGCAGAATTAGGGGGATTGGTGATCCTCTTCCCATCTTTACTTCTGAGAGCCGCTGCCACTCCAAGATGCTCTTTTTATACCCAGTCATGTTAATGACCTATTGCCAATTGACCTAATGAGTTGCAATTTGGTCCTCCAGCTGTTCCTTTTTTGTACCTTTAACTTTTCCAGCCTCTTATTGCCCCTCTCCCAACTTTTTTGAGATGTGTTGCTGTCATGAAATTTCAAATGAGCCAATATTTGGCATGAAATTTCAAAATGTCTCACTTTTGACATTTGATATGTTGTCTATGTTCTATTGTGAATACAATATCAGTTTTTGAGATTTGTAAATTATTACATTCTGTTTTTATTTACAATTTGTACTTTGTCCCAACTTTTTTGGAATCAGGGTTGTACAAAAATGAATCATTCTTTAGACATAATCACATAATGGTCCATTAAATCACAAGGGTTTTCCTTTTTTTTCCCACACTGAGCTAGTTCTTTCAATTGCATCATCTCCAGGAGCTCTTTATCCTGCATGTTGGAGCTCTTGGGGCCGGAGCAGGTGTGCTTCATTATGAAATCCGAGTAGAATGCTTGCCTCCAGGCATTTACTCTCGGTGTTGGAACCACACAATCGACCACCCTGTATGGTCCATGATCCTGATCACTTCCTGATCCTGAACTGCTGTATAGTACTACCAATATTCCAAACTGCTATTATGTTACACATTCTGTATCATCATACTGTATTCACACACAGAAAATGTATTTCTTTCCCATCAGTACTGAGATGGGTTAAAAACTGGAGTGAAATTGTCATCAGTAAGCCTCTATTTGGGACAGCATGGTGAGATACATATGTTTATGGCATGACAGTGATATGTTTGAGACCATAAGTAAGTCATGTGCAATTTATTTCCTTTAAAAATAGCAGTGTCATTTTAAGACTTGAATTAATTATCCTGATTTAAACTTCTTTACAAATCAGTGTGAGGTTCTTGACTTCACTCAACTTCACATGAAAACATGCCTTTGCACAAGCAATTCTCATTCCTTCTGGGGTTAATTGAAAGCATTCTCTTGGGTCAATGAGAAAAACAGATATGAGACACTGGAAATTAATGTATTAAAGGTTTTGTCAGAGCAATTGTAGACTGAGAACACTTGAAGGAAGTGATGAAAAAAGGCACCACTTATTGATAAAAACTTTCTTGTTCAATACCATTATCAAGGCTGATAGCTGTAATGCATAGTTATATCATGAATACTTGTGATTTACCTTAAGGCAGTGATATTTAATCTAACTTGACAACAGAAAATTATTCCATGCAAGAATAAACAAGAAATCTGGGTTAGGGTTAAGGGTTCAGGTTAACCTTAGCCCTAACCCAGATTTCTTATTTAGTCTTGCATTCAGTAATTTTCTGTTGCCAAGTTAGACTAAATATCACTGCTTTAAGGTAAATCACAAGTATTCAAGTATTTTTTTTAAACCCTAACCCATTCAACATAAAGGATGTTGGATGACACAAAGAGCTCTTCGATTGTTATACAATTACAAATGAAAAAAGTGGGCTTAGTACATCCATGTTAATTATATAATGATTATATGGATGATTTTTAAATTAGGGTTTAAAGTAAAATAGCTTTATTTTTGCTTCTTTAATGGATAGAATGAGCTGTTTCAATGATTTAGTCAATGGGATAGTGATTAGTGAATGTAATATAATGCTAATTGACCAGACCATTATTGTAATGTGAAAATCATAATTCTGCAATTAGCCAAATCATAAATGACATGTGAAAACAATGAGTCTAATCAACCACAACATATTTATACCATATTTATACTAAGCGTGGCATCCAGTGGCTATAAATACACCATAAAGACATGTTTAATGAGGCTTACAGCTGGAGCTTCCTCAACTTAATCCCTCAATCCTTTTCTCAAGGCCTGATATCTTTATAAAGGTTATTAATGCACTAGTTCTGATATGAAAGGGACATAACAATTTCATACTTTTCAATGATGTCACTAATCCCCCATTGTAAGAATTTTAAATGGCTGGCTATGCATGTAGAAAAAAAGACAAAGCACACAAGAAGAATAACAAATCCGCAGTCCAAAAGAGTTTCGGTGAGTTCAAAACTAATTAGCAACTAGAGCATCTCAATCAGATTCACATTAGCACAATCAATTGTTGTGAAATGGCTAAATAACTGTTGTAATAAACCATGATTCCTCCCTTTTCCTTTTTCTTTCATTAAGAAACAGATCAATCTTCAATCACAGCCTACCAATCACATGATATAGAATCTGGATTAATTGGGCGTGTTAAAGCCTGGTTTGTGGCTTTGGAATAGGTTAAGGCAAATATTTATGGCAATCAGCCAGGGAGTGGGTCTCAAATTGTCAAAGTGTCCTTGTCCCTGCCAGAAGCCTTAAGCTGAGGGTAGGATCAAGGAGTGTGCACATGCATGAATCAAAGCACTGGGTAAATAGGGGATGTGCCGCAAGGGTTTCTAATGAGACGAGAGAGACAAAGAAAGACTTACAAAAAGATAGGGCATACATGCAATGTATTTTCTTTCAACTTTTGCTTCACTTTTGCTTTGCATTTCAAGAACCTTGACCACATGTCTACCACAACAGTTGAGCTTTCTTTATACAGCTTGATAAACCAACCATTAGAGCAAACAGCATTCTACATTCTCAAGGACTCAATGTAAAATCACACATAAACATTATACTGCATGTAAAATTTATTTCTAAGCATGCAAGAAGACATTGTGATCTTAGTACTGCAAAGAAAGCTTGTCGGTGTAAATGTGAGACTAGAATGCCTGTTAATCAGTAATTTGACTTAGATATTAAGTAGTAATTCAACAAGCAGTGCTGTATTTTCTCTAATAGTTGCCTCAGCAATAGAAAATTCCAAGAGGCAAATGAATCAGAAATATTCATGTTGAGAACAATGATTGGAAACCATTAACCACCAGTTAATGCAGTATTATATACATACTGTTGGGGAACGTTGGAGAACACTGTAACCCTAGCTATGTACGGTAATAGGCAAGAGGCTAAGGGCTATAGAAATAGAAATCAGCACCGCCCAGTGCACCTTAAGGGCCTGGTTAGTACAAGGACAGGAGACTGCCTGAAAAGACCAGGTCCTGGCATGGGAGGGGCTTTGACTGTTGGGGGAAAAAATAGCATTTTTCATTGTACTGTTGCCTGAAACCAATATTATGGAACTTGGTTCTTAATTTCACAACTAAAAGTTCCTTCATCAATGTGAGTCCTATTTTCATAATCATAATTCAAATAAAAAAAATTAAGGCATTTAATGGCAGATACATTTGGCTATCAGCATGATATTAATTATCAAGCTACAAAAGCATCATGGGTGGCACGGTGGTATAGTGGTTAGCACTGTTGCCTCACAGCAAGAAGGTTCTGGGTTTGAGCCCAGTGGCTGGTGGGGGCCTTTCTGTTTGAAGGTTGTATGTTCTGTGTGGGTTTGCTCTGGTTTCCCCCAAAGACATGTAGTTAGGCTAACTGGCTACTCTAAGTTGCCCATGACCAAAAGCAGTGCAGCAGAGGAGCAGCTAGCCAGCTGTACTTACTTAGCCAAAAAACCCTAGGAAAGAGACCCAACCCAAAACATACTGGATGGGTGATGAAGAAAAGCATCATAATTATAAGGAGGCAATTTGCAATCAATATATTAAGTGTAGTTGAGTGATGCATCATCCACGAGCCACATGAAGACTGATGTCTTTAGTACACTTTTCTGGCTACAAGCTTCAGGATGATGATGCTTAGAATGTGAGAGGACCTCTACATTTGTGTTTGCTGATTTTTAGCAAGGAAAAGACACTTCTGAACACCACAACACATTGAAGTTATTTGAGCAAGTTATTCATTGGATTAATAATGATTACCTGGTATCATGACACAATTTTTGTCCATATGATGCCAAGTCTGGTATTTAATTAGTTTTATAACACTTTTTATTTATTCAATTATATAAGTTTCTTCATGTAATAATGAATCAACCTTTTGATTCACATTTTGTACCAACAGATATTTATAATTAATTTAGTTGTATTTCATGTACATTCACAAAAAGATATGAAACAGGATTTTCAAGCCTTTGTTTGAAGTCAGGAAAATTTGACCCTTCAATCTGTGCCAAGAAGTTGTCTTTGTTATCAATCGTAGCACTTTTTTTTTTTTTTTACCACAATGGATTCAGATATACCACAGGACTGAGAGATTTCAAATGACAGACTCTCTTGTGCCTCTCCAGTCACAGCAATGTAGATAAGCTTATTTCTGGGCACTAAAACCAAATTAGTAATACACTGGCATTATACCAATAAGAAATTCTCATGCTTGCATTCAAAGAGAGACCTGTCAGGTTTAATTGAACACTTGAAGTTGTTTGTGGAAGTATAAATTGGATTTTTTTTTTTGCATCTGCTACGAGGTCATCTAGAGCCTGCAGCTTTGAAAACCTACCAAATATACTGATATTAGCTCAATGCGAGCAGCCAATTTTCTCAATGTTTGCTTGCGTGTACTTAGTATTAGTCATTATTCTTTAGTAGTAGAAAATTTTTTGAAAAGCTCTGGTATGCAAAAATTATATTCCTTTCATTAAAAATCTTTGTGATCAATGAGAGCAAAGTTCATTAAATTTGTGTCACTGCATAATAGATCTATGGCTTTGGCTGCATTGAACATACCCATTTGTATTGTAATGCAGATGATCCAAAATAGAAGAAGTTCTAACGATGCCCTTTAGCCAAGATTTCATGTAACACCTCCTCAGTCCACAATAAATTATTCCATTAAAAATATCAGGAGGCTGGATACAGTGGTATTATTATATACATAGGACTTCATTCAGTACGATTACATTTGTTCAGCAAAGTTGATTTGCATTTATGAAGCTAGTGAATCTAGACACAGCTAAAATGTTAGGTGACTTTCACCAATCTTTCATTCAGCCTTGGCTTTGACCTACCTGCAAGACGCATTTTTGCAAAATTCTGCATTTTACATTTGCATAGTACATGCATTTCTGTTTAAAATAGATTTAACAAAAGCAATCTTCAACCAGTTTTTATCAGGGGAAAAGGTAGTCATTTCATTTGTCTGAAGAATATGAAAGGTGGGCATGAATTCTTTATAATGTTCGGCCTCCAAAATCAGTCTGTGATTATATTTCTTTTTTTAGTGTGCCAGAAATGGGAATCTAAAACTACCAAGGAAGTGATATGTGGGATGTGCAAAACCTTGCAGGATATATATGTGTGTGTGTGTGTGTGTGTGTGTGTGTGTGTGTGTGTGTACTCACCAGCCATTTTAATAACTACACATGTAGTGTACCTCTGATTATTATCTATCAGGCTTGTAGTTCTCGAGTCCAGGACTCAGACTCAAGTCCGACTCGTGCCCTAATTTTAAGGAATCGTGACTTGACTTGGACTTGAGCACTGATGACTCAGACTTGGACTTGGGCTCATGCATTAACTGCATTCGGACTTGTAAATTGGAGACGAGGACTCTGATTTTTTCTTTATTTTTTGTAACATGCCATAATAATTTGGCGTAAGAAATTTATATCTACATTAAATTTTCATGCAAGAGAATGCACATTCACCTGTTCATACATCATGTTCAGGAACAAACTAATGTTAATGGTGCTAAAATGCCTGGAGAGAATGTCCCTAGGATTGTCTGCTTTGCTTATATAGACTTCTCATGCAGTGGGAAAAAATACACTGCTATGTGTTCCATATGTAGAAGAACTATTGAGGAGACAACGGGGACAACCTCGAACTTCAATCATCATTTGGCAAGACTACACTCAGAGAAGTAAGTGACATGCTATGTTCATTGCTCTGTTGATAGTGGGGCTTGCTTGCTGACTAATGAACTAGCTAGTGTTAACCCTCTCTCATATTATTTGCCCTGTTGATAGCGGGACTTGCTAAGTGATGAACAAGCTTTTTATTTGTACCCTATTAAGTAAAATGGGGCAGTCAAACAGTAACGTTAGTCCAACACAGTAGCAGAGACAGTTTCACATAAAGGCAGCAACAGCCACCGTCAAATGGTGCAGTTGGAGTCTTGTTTTCAGACTTGACTTGGATCAATAGTGGACTCGACTCAATATTTTCTTTAATGATTTGGACTTGACTCGGACTTGAACACTGGGGACTCAAGACTGGACTCGGATTTGAGGTTTAGTGTCTCGACTACAACACTGTTATCTATGATCCAACTGAAAAACATCACCTGACCTTTTTTCCAGTCTTCAACTCTTCAATTAGGTGAGCCTTAACTTCCTGTTCTTGGTTTACAGGAGTGGAAATCAATGTGTTCTTCTGCTGTTGTAGTCTATTCTCCTCATGGTCAACATGTTATGTATTCTGAGATGCTTTTGTACTTACCAAGGTTGTAAAGAGTGTTTATTTATGCGACTTCTTGTCAGATTTCCTGTCAGACTGTACTTCCTGTAGCATTCGAAACAGTTTGACCATTCTCCTCTGACCTCTCTCATTAACAAGACAGTCCTGCCCTCAGAACTTCTGCTCCCTGAATGGTTTCGTTTGTTTGCTTGTTTGTATATTTGTTTTTCCATACAATTCCATGTAAATTATGTAGAATATTGTACATGAAAATCTCAGAAGCTCAGCACTTTCTAAAATAATCATACCAGCACATCTGGCACTAGCAACCAGACCACTGTCAAAGAACTGAGATTACTTTTTTTTTCCCCACCCATGTCTGGTGTTTGATTATTGTTGAAACATTACTTGAAGCTCTTCACCTGTAGTTACATGATATTATGCATTGTGCTCCTGCCATATAAATGGTTGACTGGATAATTACAAGAATGAGCAGGCAGTGTTCTCCTACATGCATATGGACAACCAAAAAAGTTCAACAAATCCAAATGATTTTATGTTTAAAATTCTTAACAGTATTCTGAATGAAGCTTTGCATACTCTTTGCATTTTCTCAACCAGCTTCTCGAAGAAGCTACACGCAGGAGTCTATTTTTAATCATCTGAATAGGGCAAGCTCTGCTGTGCGTCTCCTGAGGTTATTTGAGAATTACTTATTTAGGGACACCATTTAATTTTAAGTAAAATCTATTTTTTTTTCAGAAAGAAATTCATACATGGTCATTAATCTAATTATTTGCCTTAATAAAAATGTCTTTATGACAATATACACACACATGCACGCACACACACTATTTATTTATTTATTTATGATGGGTGGCACGGTGGTGTAGTGTGTAGCACTGTCGCTTCAGCAAGAAGGTTCTGGGTTCGAGCCCAGTGGCCAACAGGGGCCTTTCTGTGTGGAGTTTGCATGTTCTCCCCGTGTCTGTGTGGGTTTCCTCCCACAGTCCAAAGACATGTGGATTAGGTCGATTGGCTACTCTAAACTGCCCATAGGTGTGTATGTGTACCTGCTTCCAGATGAGGGTTTGGGTGCCTCTGGTGTGCTATAATCACCCAAGAGAATTCAGGGAAGATAGTTGATAGCTTCCTGTATCACCAACCCTCAACTGTGATGGTGATGATACACGGGGCAACTTTTTGGGCAATGTTGCCGAGCAATGTTGCTGGCAACGGGCAACTAGGTGAGACACAGGGCAACTTTTCAGGGCAACTAACAATGGGCAACAACAGTTAGCAACGGCAGTTTACAGTTAGCTAAAAAAAATCGATGTCTTAATTTTTGCTGTAACCATTTAATCAAGCTGTCTGTTGTTTTTTAGAGCTTTGGTGAGGTAAATTCCTCCATATAGAATATTAAAATAACAACTTACCGGCGTAAAAACAGATGAGGAGTCTCTCCAGCTCTTCACTCCACTGACACTGAGCGGCCGCCATATTTGTTTGAAATTTCTGATCTGAACCTCACCGGAGGTCACATGACTCGATACTCGCGTTCTGATTGGCTTATCTCAAAAAGTTGCCAGAGATTATCAAAACCATTCAGAAAGAAACAATGTTGCCCAATCTCAATAGAAAAGAGTCAAAACGCAATTGCCCAGCAACATTGCTCGGCAACATTGCCCAAAAAGTTGCCCCGTGTATCATCACCATGAGAATGGCAACAGACAGATATATATAATATTACATGGTTGTGCAAAGATATGAAGTTTATCTTCAAGTGGTGAATGTATATATTCACGAGTGAGTGAAGTGAACGAGTGAAAATAGTTTCAACATGAGAAGATAAACTTCATATCTCTGCACAACCGTGTAATGTTTGATATATTATATGGACACATCCACAAAAAAATTATGCAAGTTAATCAAAAGAATTTTAATTTTAACCGGTCCAATCCCACAGAAGAACTACTGTAACACAACATGCTGAAAAAGTTTATGCTAACTAAAACAGAAAGGTGTCAACATTAACTTTTTCAGCAGTTTGTGCTACAGTAGCTCTTCTGTGGGATTTGACCATATGTGCTAGCCTTTGTGCCCCATGCGAATCACTGGGCCTTTGACACCCATGACCCTGTCACCGGTTCACTGGTTGTCCTTTCTTGGACCACTTATAGTAGGTACTAACCACTGCATACCGGGAATACCCCACAAGATGTATCATTTTGAAGATGCTCAGACCCAGTCATCTGGCCATCACAATTTAGCCCTTGTCAAAGTCACTCGGATCCTTACACTTGCCCATTTTTCCTGCTTCCAACACATCAACTTCAAGAACTGACTGTTCTCTTGCTGCCTAATATATCCCACCCCTTGACAGGTGCCACTGTAATGAAATAATCAATTTTATTCACGTCACCTGTCAGGGGTCATAATGTTATGGCTGATCAGTGTATGTAAGATATATTAGATAGGATATCAGAACAGTTTAGTTCTTTGAGTTTTAGATCAGCAAAAAAGGGTTAGGGTTATTCAAGCCAATAAGTCTGCTTGGCCTGTCCAATGATATTCACACTTTTTATGAATCCTCAGTGGGACTGAGTAGGACCTACATGAACTTCATAACATTAACCATTGATTTCAATTAGTTTGGGGCCTAAACTAAACAGCTGTTGTCAGTCAACCATCAGAGCTAGTACTATATTGATTCACAAGGGATTGTTCCATTTTGTTTGAGCATGCAGTTGGTGGCTTGTCGTCTGATTTGGCAGGGTTCTTTTGCTCACTCAGCAAGCCATGTGCTAAACTAGACATCCATAAAGGTTGCTAAGAAGGTTACATGTGCAAAAAAGATGACAGCTTTCGAAAGGTCAGGATTGATGGAACCCAAGAAATCGAGAAAGGGAGAGAGTTGCATGATGATAGAAGCTAGGCAGCCAGCTGGGAATGCATGAAAGACAGGGGTGAAGGAAAATGTCGTTCAACACTTCCACAATCTGATTTGGGGTGGAATGTCAAAAGGAAAGCTACTGATGCAGCAGTACAGTAATGCTGGCTCTGCAACCATAGATGCGACACTTAGTTAAACACTGGAGAGGGATACATGTACTGTATGCATAAACAGTGTGTATATATATATAAGCTGATTTGTTGTCTCAGTCATTGTGTCATTGTCTGTTGCATGTTTGTTCTGAAAAACATAATTTATGATTTCACACTTACTGTATCTGTGAACTAAAGAGACCATGTGTCTCGCCAATTGAAGACCAAGAACAGAAAGGAAATGCACTTGAATCCAGCTGTCAGTAATGGTGCTGAGAGCGACAGCTCTAAACAGACTACAAACATGACTTCTCAAAACTACAACGTCCAAGAACCACAGTGCCCTCTATCACCTGCTTATTAATTACACCTGTCTCTCATTTACTAATCATCAGTCCTGCTACTTAAGCTTCTCTCACACTCTCCTTAGTTGCGAAGTATCGTTCAGTGTTTACTCCTGTTGTACCAAGCCATTTTCTTTCTGCCTGCCTCTAGTTATTTCGACACTCGTTCTTGTTTTCACCACTTCATTCTCTAGTCCTGTCTTCATTGCTCTGATTGCCAATTGACTGACCCTCACCTGTTCTTTGACTACAATTCTCCTCTCGTGATTTGGCTTCATTTCCAGTTTGCTTCTCCCACTCTCTCCTGCACATAAATCTGTAAGTGACTACACCCTGACAGGAAACTTTACATTAATGGATGCAGCAGAGGAGGCGAAGCAGACTGCCCTGAGTGCTCAAGGGTGCTTCTTGGGAGAATATCAGCAGATGCTCGCCGACCTAAAGACCAGGATGGCACAGCTTGCTGCCATGATGTCGCAGGCTGTCCTAACGTGCCCCGAAGCTTCCATGAGTCCCGTGCAACTTTTCCCATTCCCTGAGAAATATGCAGGTGATACTCTCAGCTGTAAAAGGATTTTTGCTTCAGTGCTCCATGTACTTCTCTGCAATCCCCAATATCCCCGATGAACAGAAGATTGCCAAATTTCTTTCATTTTTGACCAGTAAACCACTACAGTGGGCAAGCGTTGTTATGAAAAGTGGAGATGAGCACACTATATGATATGACCATTTCCTTGAATTATTCAAGCCAATGTTTGATCATGAACCCAAGGAAATTGAAGTCAGCGAGAGCTTGCTGACCATCATGCAAGGCTCAAGGAGAGTCGTGGAATACACCTTGGATTTCAGAACTCTTGCAGCAGCCAGCGGATGGAATGAGCTGGCTCTAAAGGTGGTGTTTCACCAAGGTCTCTGCCCTGAGGTTTTGAGTGAACTGGCATGTAGGGATGAACACCTCACATTGGACTCCCTAATTGATCTAGCAATCCGGCTTGATCACTTACTCTCCAGCCGACCATCCCTTAAGGAGGAAACCAAGCCAGCTCTGACCACTGACATTCCCACACCCATGGAGGTCTCACAAAATGCTCTGAATGAGAAAGGAGGAAACGAGAGGGTTTGTGTTTCTACTGCAGGAGTTCCAGTCATCAGATTACTCAGTGTCCAGTTCATCCATCTTGTACCAGCTCAGCTGAGGCCATGTCCAACCCAGTGAGTCCAGTGAGATCTTTTAAAGCCCAATCTTTCAAAGTACCTGTATTACTGAAGCTGCCCTCCTCAACCCATGTGCTTTCTGCATTTGTTGACTCAGGGGCAGAGGGGAATTTCATCAACAGCTTGATTGTCCAGAAGTTCAGTTTGCCTGTCCAGAAGTTCAGTTTGCCCACAAACCCTCTGCAGAGTCCATTCAGCATCAGGACCATCAATGGAGGTCCAATTGGGGATGGTCTCATCACCACTCGGACTGCTCCCATGCACATTTAGGTGGGAGCCCTTCACTCAGAGCTCATCTCACTCTTTGTCACCTCCACCACTCATCATGACATCATTCTGGGCTATCCATGGCTGCAACTTCATGACCTGCTAATCTCCTGGCAAAATAAGGTGATCCTCCAGTGGTCACCCACATGCTTCCAGAATTATCTTCAGCGTCCTAAGTTAAATCTCTCCTCCACATCTGTAGAAAGTCCCCAGCCTGACTCCTTAGAAAATGTTCCTGAATGTTACATGGACTTAAGGGAGGTCTTCAGTAAAGGTAAGGCTTGTGGCTTACCACCGCACCACCCATATGACTGTGCCATTGATCTCTTACCAGGTACTTCCCCACCATGCAGTTATATCTATCCTCTTTTTCAGATGGAACAGACTGCAATGGAGGAGTGTATACAAGAGGCCCTCAAGCAGGATTACATATGCCTGTCCATGTCACCTGCTTCTGCAGGATTCTTCTTTGTGGAGAAGAGAAAGGGAGGTATTCAACCAAATCTCAGTTCATATCCTCTTCCATTGATACCCTCAGCCTTAGCACAGTTATGTGCAGCCAAAGTATTCTCCAAGTTAGACCTGCGGAGTGCTTAGAACCTGGTCAGAATCCGAGAGGGAGACGAATGGAAGACAGCTTTCAGCACTAACATTGGACATTTTGAATACCGGGTAATGCCATATGGCCTCTCTTCAGCGCCAAGTGTGTTTCAATGCCTAATCAGTGACGTGCTTTGGGACGTGTTGGGGAGATACGTAGTGGCTTACATTGATGATATTCTGATATACTCCCTAGATGAAGAGAGCCATCTCAGGCACATCAGATCAGTGCTGCAACACCTACTAGAGAATCACCTTTATGTCAAGGCTGAGAAGTGCAAATACCACATGCGTCAGATCTCCTTTTAGGGGTACATCAGTGCAGAGGGAGTCAGTATGGATCTGTCCAAGGTGCCTGTGGTTACATCCTGGCCAGTACCCACCTCAGCCAAGGAACTCCAACATTTTCTAGGTTTCACCAACTTCTATTGTCACTTTATCAGAAGTTTTAGCATGATCACTGTGCCTTTGACTTCCCTGTTGAAGAAGGGACCCAAGAACCTCCACTGGACTCCCACAGCCAAAGAGGCCTTCAACAAACTCAAGACTGCCTTCACCACAGCCCTGATACTTCAACATCCTGACCCAACCAGACCATTCACGGTTGAAGTAGACACCTCCGAAACCGGTGTAAGAGGGGTCTTCTCATAGCGCTTCAGTGAGAAGCCCAAGTTCTACCTGGTAGCATTCTTTTCAAGGAAGCTCACCTCTGCAGAGAGAAACTATGACATCAGGAAGAGAGAATTAATAGCAATCAAGCTAGCTCTGGAAGAATATGTGTTCCAACATGTGTTCAGATACTTTGGCATCCCGGGGGACATAGTCAGTGACCACAGCCCTCAGTTCATTTCCCGACTATGGGCCTGTTTCATGGAGCGGTTGGGAGTCTCTGTGAGCCTCACATCTGGATATCATCCTCAGTCTAATGGCCAGATAAAATGGGCCAACCAGGAAATAGGGTGTTTCCTTAGAATTTTCTATATGCAGAAACAGAGGGACTGGGCCTGATTAATTCCATGGGCTGAGTATGCACATAATTCTCTGAAGCACTCAGCAATGCAACTAACACCCTTTCAGTGCATACTCGGTTACCAACCTCCCCTGTTCCCATGGGACAATGCACCTGCATGGGTATAGGCAGTGGATGAATGGTTCTCACAGAGCCAAGCAATATGTGAGGAGGTTCACCAATGCATCAAGTCAGTCAACTCCAAGTATAAGGAGTACACCAACAAGCACAGAAGCAGCAACCCAGAATTTTCTCCAGGTGACCGGGTATGGGTTTCCACCAGAGACCTCAAGGAACCTAATACATGCAGAAAGCTGCAGGCATGCTACATCGGACCATATAAGGTACTCCGGCATATAAATGAGGTCTCATACAGACTTGAGCTCCCACCTCACAGCCGCATAGCCCCCACATTTCATGTTTCATGTCTAAAACCTACAATCCAAGGCCCTCTATCTGTGAACACTCCCACACAAGAGCACCCCTCCCCAAGCCTAGAAGGGGAACCCATCTACCAGGTAAACAAGATCCTAGACTCTAGACGTAGAAGAGGACAACTAGAGTACCTGGTAGATTGGGAAGACTACGGACCCAAGGAACAAAGCTGGGTGGGAGCCAAGGACATTTTGGACCCTCTCCTGACACAAGAGTTCCATATCCAGTACCCAAACAAGCCTGCACCAAAGGGGAGAGGGCGTCCAAGGAAGAATTTAGCTCCCTGTGGGACTTCCTGGGGGGGGGGGGGGGGGGGGGGGGTCTGTTAGTAATGGCATTGAGAGCAACATCTCTAAACAGACTACAAACATGGCTTCTCAAAACTACAATGCCCAAGAACCACAGTGCCCTCTGTTACCTGCTTATTAATTATATTTGTCTCTCGTTCACTAATCATCAGTCCTGCTACTTAAGCTTCTCTCACACTCCCCTTAGTTGCGAAGTATTGTTCAATGTTTACTCCTGTCGTACCAAGCCGTTTTCCTTCTGCCTACCTCTAGTTATTTCAACCCTCATTCTCATTTTCACCACTTCATTCTCTAGTCCTGTCTTCATTGCTCTGATTGCCAATCGACTGACCCTCGCCTGTTCTTTGACTATAATTCTCATCTAGTGATTTGGCTTCATTTCCAGTTTGCTTCTCCCATTCTCCCCTGCACATACATCCATAAGTGCCTGCACCCTGACACCAGCGCACATTGCATGCCATTTGACATTATTCTTTAGTCCCCAGATGTATGTCACGTCAAACCTAATCTTTGTAAGTGAGACACAGCTGAGCCAATTAATGGAATAAATATCCATTACTTGAGTTGCTTGGAAGTTATGAACTTTCTAGAAACTTTGAAATTAGTTTATTGATTGTTCCTTCTACACCCCATGCCCTGTCTCGACAAAATAAGCACAAACCTCCATCTTTTTCCCTCGTGCTTTCTCCTTTCTGTCTCTCTTTCTCACAAAGATATGAGTTAGTGTTTTCCATACTATGGATTTAGAGATCTTTCACATTATGTATTTTTTGCTTATGCCATCATTAGAAAATTCAAGCATTGTTATCTGCAGGTAATTGAGCAATCAAGGCAAAGATCAATGTCAGGCAAGTATGTGTTCAGGTATCAAGCATTTGTTAACAAGTTTGAGGTGCAGATCTGCTCAAGTTAAAGTTCTTCCCAAAATAGAAGTGAGTGTGACTGAAGCTTATTTTAATCTCCAGCCAACTGGGATCACTACAACAGGTACAGATTAATTATGCACTAGCTAATGTGTTACAGCATTTTGCCATATGCATTGAGATTTAACATGTGTTAGGTGTCAAATTGGTTGCCAGACAGTTTCCTAGGTTGTTTGTCATAAAAGGTAATTTTATTCCATGTGGCATCTCAAACTACAACTGCCTGAATGCCATCATAGAAATCAAATTTAACATATTTCTATGAGTGTGACAGCAGCTTCTGGCAAAATGTGTGCTTAACCCCTGGGCTTGCCATCAAAAGTTATGCAGTAAGTTTAAAAATGTACTTTTTCAATGCGGCAGCAATTTAATGGGAATTCAGTTCAATATTATGAGTTGAGAGCACAGAACATAACACTAAACCACATTTAACATTTCTACATATTAAAAGCAGACTTGAAATGTTACTCAGGTAAAAGAAACTGAAAATTAATTATGAAAGTAAAAGAGTCATTCAAATAATGACTTGGCTCAGTCTAATAAAAGAGATGGTGCAAAAACATTTCAGGAATGTATTACACATTAAGGTGCATAAGGGTAGGAGCAGGTTTCACTCAATGTGTTTTTATTAATTCTGAGACTGCTGACCTAACATATAGTCAATTCAGAAAAAAAGGGAAAGAGGCCTACTATGCATACAGATATTTATTCATAAATAAATATCTGAATGCATAGTGTGGCCTCTTTCCCTTTTTTTCTGAATGTATTACACATTACACAAAATAACTTACATTTAGAACAAGTAAACAGTGAAAGATGATAATTGACATACTTTGCTGATGTTACTGATTGCCATTATAATAAACTTCTCATCTCATCTCATCATCTCTAGCCGCTTTATCCTTCTACAGGGTTGCAGGCAAGCTGGAGCCTATCCCAGCTGACTACGGGCGAAAGGCGGGGTACACCCTGGACAAGTCGCCAGGTCATCACAGGGCTGACACATAGACACAGACAACCATTCACACTCACATTCACACCTACGGTCAATTTAGAGTCACCAGTTAACCTAACCTGCATGTCTTTGGACTGTGGGGGAAACCGGAGCACCCGGAGGAAACCCACGCGGACACGGGGAGAACATGCAAACTCCACACAGAAAGGCCCTCGCCGGCCCTGGGGCTCGAACCCAGGACCTTCTTGCTGTGAGGCGACAGCGCTAACCACTACACCACCGTGCCGCCTATAATAAACTTGGGTAATCAAATTCTGTTTAAAAATTGCATTCAAATGTCATTCCCTTTAAAATATTTGTCCATTGCAATGTATAGTATGTCACACGGTTCAGTTATTGGTTAACAAAGAGTTCTGGGTAACCTATCAGAGTGTCACATGGAAAAGTTGTATCACAAAAGATTCAGAAGAGTAAGGACCTTGCAAAACATCTTTATATGTATTTTTACATATTGGTATTCACATTTGAGGACATAAATTCATTCATTTGAACAGTAATTATTTAATCTTGTAAAAAGGATTGGACATTCTGTCTGAACTGATGTCAATTACTATAAGCACAATATCTATGAGTACAGAAAATATCTATAAATACAATATCTATGGAGACATAGTGTTCATAAATCTACTTACTTTGTCCCCATCTCATTATCTCTAGCTGCTTTATCCTGTTCTACAAGGTCGCAGGCAAGCTGGAGCCTATCCCAGCTGACTACGGGTGAAAGGCGGGGTACACCCTCGACAAGTCGCCAGGTCATCACAGGGCTGACGCATAGACACAGACAACCATTCACACTCACATATACTGTCAATTTAGAGTCACCAGTTAACCTAACCTGCATGTCTTTGGACTGTGGGGGAAACCGGAGCACACGGAGGAAACCCATGCGGACACAGGGAGAACATGCAAACTCCGCACAGAAAGGCCCTCACCGGCTACGGGGCTCGAACCCGGAAACTTCTTGCTGTGAGGCAACAGCGCTAACCACTACACCACCGGGCCGTACTTACTTTGTCTCATCTCATCTCATCATCTTTAGCCACTTTATCCTGTTCTACAGGGTCGCAGGCAAGCTGGAGCCTATCCCAGCTGACTATGGGTGAAAGGCGGGGTACACCCTGGACAAGTCGCCAGGTCATCACAGGGCTGATGCATAGACACAGACAACCATTCACACTCACATACAGTATACTGTCAATTTAGAGTCACCAGTTAACCTAGCCTGCATGTCTTTGGACTGTGGGGGAAACCGGAGCACCCGGAGGAAACCCATGCGGACACGGGGAGAACATGCAAACTCCGCACAGAAAGGCCCTCGCCGGCTACAGGGCTCGAACCCGGACCTTCTTGCTGTGAGGCAACAGCGCTAACCACTACACCACCGTGCCGCCCCATACTTACTTTGTATTTTTTTTTTAATTTAAAAACAAATGCAATGCTTTTAAGATTATTCAAATATCTTCAGTAACCACTTTATCCTGGTCAGGGTTGGGGCTACACTAACAGCAAAATAGGAGAATTCATCCCAAAAGGGGTAGTTGTGTAGGTGAAATATGATGATAAACTAATAGAAGCTTAGATCACTAACTATAAGCAAATAAAATAATTGTGTTTAAGGTAACAGGAAGTCATAAAAATAGTTAAACTGTTCAATTTATCATTATTTTTGTGTGTATTGCTCCTTTAGCAAGTGCAGTGGTAACAGCCAATCAGGTAACTACAGCCGTTGCTGGAGGGAGGGAGAACAATTAGAGCAAAAGCAGAATGCTGGAGGCTGCAGACGGAGAAGTCGAAAAGAGAAAGTAAATAGGAGTAAAAGAAGTGTATTTTATTGTACATCTAAGTGAAGTGTAGGTTTTACATCTTGTTTTCTTTCATTCATGGGAAGATATTGTGTCCACGTTGCTGGACCCTGTTTTATTTGAGTTTTGAACGAGGATTTGGTGAGTCAAAAAGCTTTTTTTTTTCAGCGTGTGTATTATCAAGTTATTCCTTTGTTGTATGAGCTCAATGTGAAGACAATATTACTAACAGCTAAGCTAAGGCAGTTTGAACAAGTGTTACACTGTGTATTTTGTGTTTTTCATTTGTGCAATGTGTAGCTAAAAGCTAAAAAGGAGCACATACGGTCAAATTGCCTCGCAGCGGAGTGAAAGCGAGAGCAGAGCCACCATTTTAGGTCGCGGTTTGGGTTTAAATTGATAGTTAACCTGTATTTCAGTGCTAGGACTTTATTTTCATGTATTTTCCTGATATATGTGAAGCTAAAATGCCTGCATGTGCGTTGCCTTGTTGTATGGCAGGCCAGGTTTTTTAGTTGAGATCACTGGTGTGTGAAAACACCTGGAGCTGTGGAAAGAAGATGGCGAGTCACCCATAGGAGAGACACTCGGAGGATCACCTGCTCTGCAAAATTCACCTGCACACTGTGGACAAAGACACTGATTCTGACACTTGGATCGTGGCAGGACAGAATTAACAGGTTTTTGCAGCAATACACAGTGAATTTCATTTGGACTGATAAAAGACTTAACTAAAGGACTGGTGATACACCAAACTGGAAATTTGAGTTATTGCTTATATATATTGATCTGTGAGATTTGAGTTGTATTTCTCTCTCTCTCATCTCTAGCCACTTTATCCTGTTCTACAGGGTCGCAGGCAAGCTGGAGCCTATCCCAGCTGACTACGGGCGAAAGGTGGGGTACACCCTGGACAAGTCACCAGGTCATCACAGGGCTGACACATAGACATAGACAACCATTCACACTCACATTCACACCTACGGTCAATTTAGAGTCACCAGTTAACCTAACCTGCATGTCTTTGGACTGTGGGGGAAACCGGAGCACCCGTAGGAAACCCACGTGGACACGGGGAGAACATGGAAACTCCACACAAAAATGCCCTCACCGGCCACGGGGCTCGAACGCGGACCTTCTTGCTGTGAGGCGACAGTGCTAACCACTACACCACAGTGACGCCTGAACTGTGTTTGTTTTTTAATTATTATTTATTCACTCTTCTTCATTGCATGCCCAATTGGTATTACATGAATGGGTTGTGTAAAGTGAGTTAAAGGTTAAATAGAGCTGGTTAAGCAAACTAAAGAGAAAGTAGAAAAATACAACTAAACTCATAAATAGGCCTAATTGAGAAAGTGAAAACTTAAACAGAGTAAGCTCAAGGGAGATACCAGGAACTAAACAACCAATATAAGAAACCTAGTTACAAAATTATAATTAAATCCAAACGAGATAAATAGGATAAATAACCTTATTTTCCTGAGATCTTGGTTTCATTTTGACTGGTTGAAGGGAAATTGAACAATTCCTCTGTTGTATTTGTGTGTATAAAAGTGTTTGGTACCAACATGTGATTGATTATTGTTTCTTTTAATAATTTACTATATAAATAAGCCGGCAGTTAAAACTTATTCACTGGTCTGTTATTCCCAAGCACTTGTATTACTCACTTACCTGAACCTAGACTCTGGTCCTAGTAGTCATACTATCAGGGCTACCATTGCAGGGCAAAAAACCACAAACACTCACAGCTAGGGGTGATTTAGCATAACCAAACCACCTAACTAAAGGAAACCCATGTGAACACAGGGAGAACGTGCGAAACTCTGTATAGACAGTAACCCAAGCTCAGGATCAAACATAGGACCCTGGAAATGTGAGGTGGCAAGGCTCACCACCATGCCACCTATTGTTTAAAAAAAAAAATCATATTTATGTTTACAGCATTAGAGAAATTCTGGCAACTGGATATCTGTGTAAAAAATTGAAACCTCTTGGTTATGGAAATAAAAACGAATATACGCTCAGCATTAAGGCATTTGGTATATTCAAAAGAGGTAAAATAAGAGTAAAATACTTTAATATAAAAAAACCCAGAATGAGCCAAGCACATACGTCGCCCAGCCAAAAAAGAAAGAAAGCTGCACACCAGAATATTTTGTTGGATTGCCCTTAGCATTGATTATGCATTTGCCAAGGCATTGTTTCAAAAAACATCCAATGTTTCAACATTTATTTCCATCCAGAATTGCATTAATTTTTCACTGAGCTCATGTCTTGACAATGAGAGAGTTGAACTACTCTGTAAAGCTTCCTCCAGCACATCTCAAAGATTTTCAATGGGGTTAAGGTCAGGACTCTGTGGAGGCCAATTCAGGTGTGAAAATGATTCCTCATACTCCCTTAATCACTCTTTCATTAATTTAGCCCTAATTTTATGCCATCAGGGAAGACAAAATCCACTGATGGAATAACCTGGTCATTCAGTACATTCAGGTAATCAGCTGACTTCATTTTATCGCCACATAACGTTGTTGAGCCTCAATCTGACCAATTGAAGCAACCACAGATCTTAACACTGCCCCAGAGTGTTAGGATGCAGGGTGTACAGTAGTCACTATGCATGATGGATGCATTGCTTCATGTGCTTCCCTTCTTACCCTGACACACCCATCACTCTGGAATAGGGTAAATCTGGACTCCTCAGACCACATGTCCTTTTTTCCATTGCTCCAGAGTCTAATCTTTATGCTCCCTAGCAAACTGAAGCCTTTTCTTCTGATTAGATTCACTAACAAGTGGTTTTCTTATGGCCACACAGCTGTTTAGTGCCAGTCCTTTGAGTTCTGTGGAAATGCTCTTACTTTCATGATTAAACATATCCGTGAGTTTTACTGTTGATTTTTTAGATTCAAGTTCACCAAGTGATCTCCAATCATGATTAGTCAGTCAAGGTTTTTTTCTGACCACGTTTCTTCTACAGTTGATGGTTCGCTACTATCCAGTGAGGATTTAATAATGCAATGGACAGTTCTTAACCCAATTCCAGTAATTTCAGCAATGTCATTGTTTTCTTTACTTGATGTAGGCCTTGAGCCTTCTCAAGTACAGTACACTGCAACTCCAGTATAACTAACTTCTTGGGGGATGTTCAAAAAGTTTATATTGAAAAGAATGTTTGTCACACCAAACATTCAGTCTTATGTAAAACAAGGCTAACTGTGTATGATATATATTTATGCTGAATTCACTTACATATTTATGAAGTAAAGGATATACAGTGGTGCTTGAAAGTTTGTGAACCCTTTCGAATTTTCTATATTTCTGCATAAATATGACCTAAAACATCATCAGATTTTCACACAAGTCCAAAAAGTAGATAAAGAGAACCCAGTTAAACAAATGAGACAAAAATATTATACTTGGTCATTTATCTATTGAGGAAAATGATCCAATATTACATATCTGTGAGTGGCAAAAGTATGTGAACCTCTAGGATTAGCAGTTAATTTGAAGGTGAAATTAGAGTCAGGTGTTTTCAATCAATGGGATGACAATCAGGTGTGAGTGAGCACCCTGTTTTATTTAAAGAACAGGGATCTATCAAAGTCTGATCTTCACAACACATGTTTGTGGAAGTGTATCATGGCACGAACAAAGCAGATTTCTGAGGACCTCAGAAAAAGCGTTGTTGATGCTCATCAGGCTGGAAAAGGTTACAAAACCATCTCTAAAGAGTTTGGACTCCACCAATCCACAGTCAGACAGATTGTGTACAAATGGAGGAAATTCAGGACCATTGTTACCCTCCCCAGGAGTGGTCGACCAACAAAGATCACTCCAAGAGCAAGGCATGTAATAGACGGTGAGGTCACAAAGGACCCCAGGGTAACTTCTAAGCAACTGAAGGCCTCTCTCACATTGGCTAATGTTAATGTTCATGAGTCCACCATTAGGAGAACACTGAACAACAATGGTGTGCGTGGCAGGGTTGCAAGGAGAAAGCCACTGCTCTCCAAAAAGAACATTGCTGCTCGTCTGCAGTTTGCTAAAGATCATGTGGACAAGCCAGAAGGCTATTAGAAAAATGTTTTGTGGACGGATGAGACCAAAATAGAACCTTTTGGTTTAAATGATAACCGTTATGTTTGGAGAAATGCTGGAATGCAGTGTTTTCCTAAGAACCTTATCCCATCTGTGAAACATGGTGGTGGTAGTATCATGGTTTGGGCCTGTTTTGCTGCATCTGGGCCAGGATGGCTTGCCATCATTGATGGAACAATGAATTCTGAATTATACCAGTGAATTCTAAAGGAAAATGTCAGGACATCTGTCCACGAACTGAATCTCAAGAGAAGGTGGGTCATGCAGTAAGACAACGACCCTAAGCACATAAGTTGTTCTACCAAAGAATGGTTAAAGAAGAATAAAGTTAATGTTTTGGAATGGCCAAGTCAAAGTCCTGACCTTAATCCAATGGAAATGTTGTGGAAGGACCTGAAGTGAGCAGTTCATGTGAGGAAACCCACCAACATCCCAGAGTTGAAGCTGTTCTGTACGGAGGAATGGGCTAAAATTCCTCCAAGCCGGTGTGCAGGACTGATCAACAGTTACCGCAAACGTTTAGTTGCAGTTATTGCTGCACAAGGGGGTCACACCAGATACCGAAAGCAAAGGTTCCCATACTTTTGCCACTCACAGATATGTAATATTGGATCATTTTCCTCAATAAATAAATGACCAAGTATAATATTTTTGTCTCATTTGTTTAACTGGGTTCTCTTTATCTACTTTTAGGACTTGTGTGAAAATCTGATGATGTTTTCGGTCATATTTATGCAGAAATATAGAAAATTCGAAAGGGTTCACAACTTTTAAACACCACTGTAAGACACTCTTAAGTAAAGGAAATAAGTCTCACTCACCGTTGTTTGCTTGTTGTATCTTTCTTTTCAGCCCATTATTGCAGTTATGGCTGAAGTCTTGGAGCTCTTTTCTTTTGCTTTAAAAGTTGAAATTAAATTTTTCGGGATACCATATTCTTTAGCCAAATTCGTTGCTTTCTCACCCACTTTCTCACCTACTTTCTCACCCATTGTTTTTTAGACAATCCAGGATATGAAGTTCAAAAGTGTAGGACAAAGGCAAGGTCATGGAACAAGCAATGGTCGAGTGAGGCACAAAGATAATACAACCCTGATTCCAAAAAAGTTGGGACAAAGTACAAATTGTAAATAAAAATGGAATGCAATGATGTTGAAGTTTCAAAATTTCATATTTTATTCAGAATAGAACATAGATGACATATCAAATATTTAAACTGAGAAAATTTATCATTTAAAGAGAAAAATTAGGTGATTTTAAATTTCATGACAACACCACATCTCAAAAAAGTTGGGACAAGGTCATGTTTAGGGTACCACTGTGAGACATCCCCTTTTCTCTTTCCAACAGTCTGTAAACATCTGGGGACTGAGGAGACAAGTTGCTCAAGTTTAGGGATAGGAATGTTAACCCATTCTTGTCTAATGTAGGATTCTATTTGCTCAACTGTCTTAGGTCTTTTTTGTCATATCTTCTGTTTTATGATGCGCCAAATGTTTTCTATGAGTGAAAGATCTGGACTGCAGGCTGGCCAGTTCAGTACCCGGACCCTTCTACGCAGCCATGATGCTGTAATTGATGCAGTATGTGGTTTGGCATTATCATGCTGGAAAATGCAAGGTCTTCCCTGAAAGAGACGTCATCTGGATGGGAGCATATGTTGCTCTAGAACATGGATATACTTTTCAGCATTGATGGTGTCTTTCCAGATGTGTAAGCTGCCCATGCCACAGGCACTAATGCAACCCCATACCATCAGAGATGTAGGCTTCTGAACTGAGCGCTGATAACAACTTGGGTTGTCCTTCTCCTCTTTGGTCCGAATGACACGGCGTCTCTGATTTCCATAAAAAACTTCAAATTTTGATTCGTCTGACCACAGAACAGTTTTCCACTTTGCCACAGTCCATTTTAAATAAGCCTTGGCCCAGAGAAGACGTCTGCGCTTCTGGATCATGTTTAGATACGGCTTCTTCTTTGAACTATAGAGTTTTAGCTGGCAACAGCGGATAGCACGGTGAATTGTGTTCACAGATAATGTTCTCTGGAAATATTCCTGAGCCCATTTTGTGATTTCCAATACAGAAGCATGCCTGTATGTGATGCAGTGCCATCTAAGGGCCCGAAGATCACGGGCACCCAGTATGGTTTTCCGGCCTTGACCCTTATGCACAGAGATTCTTCCAGATTCTCTGAATCTTTTGATGATATTATGCACTGTAGATGATGATATGTTCAAACTCTTTGCAATTTTACACTGTCGAACTCCTTTCTGATATTGCTCCACTATTTGTTGCCGCAGAATTAGGGGGATTGGTGATCCTCTTCCCATCTTTACTTCTGAGAGCCGCTGCCACTCCAAGATGCTCTTTTTACACCCAGTCATGTTAATGACCTATTGCCAATTGACCTAATGAGTTGCAATTTGGTCCTCCAGCTGTTCCTTTTTTGTACCTTTAACTTTTCCAGCCTCTTATTGCCCCTGTCCCAACTTTTTTGAGATGTGTTGCTGTCATGAAATTTCAAATGAGCCAATATTTGGCATGAAATTTCAAAATGTCTCACTTTCGACATTTGATATGTTTTCTGTGTTCTATTGTGAATACAATATCAGTTTTTGAGATTTGTAAATTATTGCATTCCATTTTTATTTACAATTTGTACTTTGTCCCAACTTTTTTAGAATTGGGGTTGTATTAGAAGTAATCGCAAAAGCAAAATCCAAAATACAAAGGCGAGTCAAAATCAGTAAATCAATACACAGAACAAAGGCTTGGTAACATGAGACACTATGGACATCATGTATACTTCACAAAGTCTGTGTGTTTAGGGTCCTCATAAGTGCACCCTGTGATTGCGCTCTAATCTAGAACAGGTACATGGTAAGTAGTCCAAATGGTGCTGCATGCATATCAGAGCTTAGAACGCCAACACGCGTGGACATGACAATGAGTAACCATGACAACAATGCTTACAGAGTAAAGACTCAAGTAAAAATGCTTTTAGCTCATAAAGTCCTGTTAAGGGATTTTTTTTTTTATAAAAGTCAGTGATTGCTGTTCTTGACAATTGTTAGTAATTGACACCTAAACTAGGTGAGTTAAGCCTTTGTTTTATAACATTAGGCAGGGCTCGAAATTCATATATTTTTTTCACCAGCCAGCCAGACTAGTTACCTTCCAAAGTAACTAGCCAAACAGAAAATCAACTAGCCAAAATTTGCTAATGTATGAATTTTACTTCTGTCAAAAATAACACAAAAGAGAGTAGTTACCATTGTTCATGACTAATGTGCATTTATTTCAAGACCCGGGTATTTTGATACTGTTTTTTTTTTTGCACACTTTACAAATTGGCATTTGCTGTTCCACGTCCTCCTCGCGATATCCAAAAAAATGCCAGATGACTGACCCCTTACTAGTTCTTTTAGGAACCAATTCGTCCGCTTCCATTTTTAATTTGTCACACGGTAGCCGATGCAACACCAGCGATTGCACGAACTGAGTCAGTGCTGTAAACCGGAGCTAGAAAATCTTCCAAGTTCCATTCAGCACCTAGATATCGCCCGGGATTGGTTGGCGAGTGCGTGACATTATTGTTTGTTTGTTGTTTTTTACCCTTAGGCAGCCTCTCACGTTACTGCCTGAGAGACAGGGAGAAAACCACTGGAAAATGTTTTAAACAAACGCAACAAACACGAAACAAACGCAAGTCGGCAGATGACCATAAAATACTCGATAGTTACGATATAATAATTATATGTATCTCACACAGAATTTTCAGAGATATATCGAGTATATTTGATATATCGCACAACCCTAGTCTGAATCTTCGCTTCATATATATTTTTTATTTTCAACTAGCCAGCCAGGCTGCCTAGTGACAGGAATTACCCGCCAAATGACAAATTAAGTCGCCTTGGGCGACCGGACCACCGCGAATTTCGAGCCCTGCATTAGCACATTGTTAATTTGACTGTGGACTTGATTACTTATTGTTTGTCTCTGGTGGGAAAAGGAACACATGGCTCAGTGATGTTTTTTTGAAGACTCCAGCTCATTGTCACTAAAGGTGGGGGACACAAACTGAGTTCATTATATGTAAAAGTTCATTGTAAAAGAACTCGTTATAGCAGGGTTGCAGTGTAACATCTTTTCTATGACCATGGGATACATCTTCCAACATTATTGTTTAAGAAATAAAAAGCTATACATTGCATCTGTTAGGGTTAAAAGAATTGTTATCCAGTCAAAAGCTCTCAGGTACTGTAATTGCTTATTTAAATCCAAATGGCAACCTCTTTGGCCAGGCAGTGTATTTAGTGGCTATTTTCAAGAATAACAAAACCAAAATAAGAAAGCAAGGGAGACAAGCATTAAAAGTCATCAAAATGGACAGAACAGCCCTACCACAAATGATAAAGATCACCAACTAAAGAAAGAAACCTAAAAAAAGCTCTGGGAACAGAAACAAATTTTGATGATATTGTAATACTCTTGAGGCTCTTGGGAAATAAGGAAATGTAAGACAGGTTTGACAACTCAAGGTGTATTTTATTTTTTCACTTAACTTCAGTTTTCCATGACTTTATTTTGCTTTATGCACACACAGCACTGGAATGCTCAGCTCTCTTTCTATCTTCTGGCTTCTCTCTGCAACAACACAAGTCAAAAGTCCTTCCCATGCCATATGGCGGTGCCGATCTCTATTTCTGTAGCCCTCAGCATCTCATATAGCTAGGGTTATGGGGGGGTGCTAGTCTTCTGGTAACCACAAGAGTTTGACTCCCCACTCACATCTGTATTGCAGCGTGCCTTGCCAGACAGCAGTAGGTACCAATTTTATGATGGTCTTTGGTATGACCCAACCACGAGTAGAACTCGCGATCTCCTGATTGAGAGGTGGACACGCTAACCACTAGGCCAACTCACAGTACAACACATATAAATAAAATCAGTAATCAGACACAGGTGAAACTAATCATATGTTACCTGCCAGTTCTACCTGACTCCTCATTGCCCACAGCCAATGCTTGATCATGACCCTGCTGCCACATATCCCCACCACCCGACTTAGACCAGGGAGCCATCCAGCCTGCAGCTGATTCCACCCCCAACAGATTTTGCCACCATCATCTGTGTTCCCGGCCTGTGGACCACCTCAAGCTTAAATGGCTGAAGAGCTAGATATCAACCACGGGCGATTGCTCTAAGACAACGAGGGAGGCTCAGCCTCGTCTAAAAATTCTGGACCTGAAATAGCAATGTTATAAGTTATAACATTGCTATTTCAGACCCAGAATCATATAAATATATGTGCTCAACCCAACTACAGTGCGAAATCATTCCGTTATAACTTTTCCCAGTGCGCCTAATGTGTGCGCGAGTCCCCCCCCCCGTGACAGCGCGATGCAGCCCAGCCTCAGTGGACTTCAGTGGCATTTGGGAGCTATGTGCTTTTCAATCTCAAAATGCAAGACGGTTATTGGACAAATACTGTGAAAACGCCTGCCCCATGGAGTCCCACTGACTCCCAGCCTCAGTGGACTTCAATGGCATTTGGGAGCTATGCGCTTTTCAATCTCAAAATGCAAGACGGTTATTGGACAAATACTGCGAAAATGCCTGCCCACGGACTCCGAGCCTCACAGTGGGAGGGACATGGCAGTTTCCGCGAGGAGACTGGTGATTGGTGAAAGCGGCCGGATATTTTCATTGATTGACAGCTCGTTTCAACTATAGACAAGCAGCAGTGAATTTCAGTTCAGTCCCATGCGGATTCACAAGTGCTGTGATGTATTGTAAGAGATCAGCTTACATTTCAATTTCATTCATTACATATGGTTTCTACCAGCTTTTTTAGTTTGTATATATTTTCATTGTAAATAAAGTGTAAATATAGTGTTGTCAAGTTTGCTATCTTAGTTCCAGAAATTTCATTTATTTGAGTGACTGAACTTGAATTTGAGGGGGGCTAGTCAGCTAGCAAGAAAGCTGCGCACGGATGCCAAGCATTGCTGATTTAATTTTGGCGAAGCCATTTGCCAGTCTTCCTTTCGAGGAAAAAATTAAAATTAAAGAGCAGGGTAGACCAACGCCTCAAATTGACTTGGTGAAAAAGGTAAGGAATAATACTTGTTCCTTTCAGCTCTCCTGGTACAAGAAAGTGAATTGGCTAACAGCAAGTGACCCACATCAACAACAGTAAATAGGCTACTTTAGTAATATGTCATGGATGGACCAAAAATATAGAATCTATTTAAAATGTTTATGCTGAATATATTATATTGAAATATATATTTTTCTGGATATGAATTAAACACAGCTACAATTTGGAAAACATTTTTAAACAAAAACACAGCCGAGAACATTTCACACTACAGACCTGGATTAAAAGTGAAGGGTTATCAAAATTGTCAATAAAACATTTCTCAGTCAAAATAAGTAAAATATAGGGAAAGTGTCACTGAATGAAATGTGTGGCACCCAGCTCTATGTTTGGCTCCCCAAGGCCAGTGCTTGTGCCTATTCCAGAACACTCTGCTGTTACTGCTGAGGTTCCTGACAAAGAGCTGCTTTCAATAATGATCAATTTTTAAACAACATGCCACAATTTTAAAATATAAAATGTTAAAATATACCCCCCCAACACCACCATCATGTATATTGGGCAGTAGGCTAATGGGCCAAAAGAACCTGTTATTTCACAGTTTGTGACCCTGCCAACAATCAGCCAGATCAGAGGCAAGAGTATGGGCAAAATTTATGTGTTTTTTCTTTTTTCTTTTCAAATCTGGAAATATCGTAACCGACCAGCCTCCCCTGTTTGAAAGACTACCAGCCGCCACTGATATCAACAAGTGATATGCATGTTGACATCCTTCATTGCACACTTCCTTGGGTTTACTGTGAGTCATGAATGACTCAATGCACCAATAAGCTCAGGACAGCCCTCAGATGTTGCAAATGCCACTGCCAATCATTACTGTTACTACTGATGTCATCCAAATAGGCAGCAGGTTCTGTCCATGAGTCATTGAAATGTTGCTGGGGCTCCAAACAACTCAAACAGTAGTGCAACAAATTGGTGTTACCCAAACAGAGAGGAAAAGGCCGTTTTTTTTCCTTGGGCTATTGGAGTCATGGGTATCAGCAAGTGCCCCTTATTCAAATCCAGTGTCAAATAAAAGAGAGCTGTGCCTAACAAATCAAGTAGTTTATTAATGTGAGACATCGGATATGCATTAAATTCAGACACCATGTTGACTTTTCTAAAGTCTTCACAGAATCAGACTGACCTATTGGTTTTGGGAACCAAAACCACTGGGCTGCTCCAATCACTGGGTGATTCTTCAATTACTCCTATGTTGGGCATAGCCTTGGGTTCATCCTGAGACACGTTTGTGTGTGTTCAGGGAGCTGATACAGGTGGGTGCATACCACCAACCCCGGCTGAGTCTCAATGTAACGCTGTATCAGTTGAGTGCGACCAGGCAAAAACAGAATCACATCAGAGAATTCCTCCTGCAACCTGGCAACCTGTGTGTTCTGGGATGGTGAGAGGTGGTATCCACAGAGGACAGAGGTGAACTGGGCCACACTTTTTAGACTTACCTCTGGTCCCAGCTCCTCCCTCTTGGAAGCAATCATTGCCAGAGCCACAGGAACCATTTTTCTACACTGTTTCAGGAGACTGAGGTGGTAAATCTGAAATGCATCACCTCTAGCCATTTGCCTAACTTCATAGTCAACTCTCCCAAATTCCCATGTGACCTCAAATGGTCCTTTTCCACTTTGCAAGTAATTTAGAGCTTGACATAGGTAGTAAAATGAGCACTTTATCTCCCAGTGAAGATTCACATACAGTGGTGCTTGAAGGTTTGTGAACCCTTTAGAATTTTCTATATTTCTGCATAAATATAACCTAAAACATCATCAGGTTTTCACGAGTCCTAAAAGTAGATAAAGAGAACCCAGTTAAACAAATGAGACAAAAATATTCTACTTGGTCATTTATTTATTGAGGAAAATGATCCAATATTACATATCTGTGAGTGGCAAAAGTATGTGAACCTTTAGGATTAGCAGTTAATTTGAAGGTGAAATTAGAGTCAGGTGTTTTCAATCAATGGGATGACAATCAGGTGTGAGTGGGCACCCTGTTTTATTTAAAGAACAGGGATCTATCAAAGTCTGATCTTCACAACACATGTTTGTGGAAGTGTATCATGACATGAGGTTACAAAACCATCTCTAAAGAGTTTGGACTCCACCAATCCACAGTCAGACACATTGTGTACAAATGGAGGAAATTCAAGACCATTGTTACCCTCCCCAGGAGTAGTCAACCAACAAAAAGATTATGGAGATTGAGTTACAGAGATTGGGTGGAGTTGGCACATGTGCATTCTGTGCTGCCCACTTCCTGGTTTCCGAGTTGTTTGCGACGAGTCTTTTTTCTGCGAGTGTTGGCGTTAATCATTAATCTTTTTTAAATTTTTTCTATAAGCAATTTTCCAGTATCCTCTTCATTTTTTATTGTACTTTCACTTTCCTTTTTGTATTTTCCACTTTCGCTTTTCTTTTCTGTTTTTTTCCTCCCTTTTTTTTCTCCTCCTGCGTAAAGACTACAAGCGGAGGCCATCCACATCGGATCTGCTTTAATATCAACAGATCTTCGATTAAGGTACGTGAATCTTTTCATCATGGCACACCTTCAGCCTGCTCAGTGTGCTGAGTGCAGGATGTTTAGTCATTCTTCCTCCGTCACTAGTGATAGCTTTATTTGTGATAAGTGCAGATTAGTTAGCTCTCTGATGGAGAAGATTGCAGTTCTAGAAGCGCGTATCCAGGCTTTAGAGAAGGTCAGTGAGAATGAGAACAGTGTAGTTTCTGTAGGGGAAAGTCTGGATGCCCTAGGTGGAGTTAGTAATCTCCCAACTCCAGCATTAGAGCCCTTACAGCAAGGCGAATGGGTGACGACTCGGCGGCATAAGCGTAGAGCCAAAGCTACCACTGAGGCTCGCCCACGGGAGCGCCACTCCTCTCTGCTTCACATGTCAAACAGGTTTGCTCTCCTTAGTGATGCACCCGCTGAGAAACTTGAAAGAGCTCTGGTTATAGGGGACTCTATCATACAGCATGTGAAATTAGCTCAGCCTTTAGGGGCACCATCAGCTTTAGTCAGGTGTATACCGGGAGCCAGAGCGCCAGACATAGCAGGTAATCTTAGGGTCCTAGGCAAGCACAGGTTCTCAAAGATAGTTATCCATGCAGGAGCTAATGATATATGCCTTCGTCAGTCTGAGGTTACTAAGAGTAACTTTGTAGAGGTGTTTAAATTAGCATTGGTGATGTCTGATGCTGTAGTATGCTCTGGCCCCATCCCAATGCTGTGTGGCGATGTAGCTTACAGCAGGTTATGGTCGCTGAACTGCTGGTTGTCTAGGTGGTGCTCTGAAAACAGTGTGGGCTTTATAGATAATTGGGCTAATTTTGAGGGCACTGCTGGCCTGTTAGGGCGGGATGGTATCCATCCTACTCGGGAAGGTACTGCTCTCATTTCTTGCAGCATAGGTTATAGTCTCAGAACAGGCTTGGTTAATTTCTGACAATCCAGAGCCAAGGCCAGGGAGCAGATGAACAGGCTAAACTGACTGTCTGCTAGCTGCACAGAGTCGTCACTCAGGGTCCACTACATTGAGACTGTGTCTGTTCCCCGAGCTCAACAAAAAAGCAGAAATATTCAGAGAGTTTGTTCTAGTAACCTAATCAATATAAAATTAGATCATACTGACTGTACAGCCACTGCCAGCACCTTTGATCTAAAGGTGGGGATGTTAAATATTAGATCTCTTACATCTAAAGCGTTAATGGTTAATGAACTTATTACTGATCAAGAGTTTAATGTATTGTGTTTAACAGAAACATGGATTAAACCAAATGAATATATAGCATTAAATGATGCTAGTCCTTCTGGATACAGTTACATACACCAGCCTCATCTAACTGGCAGAGGAGGAGGCATCATGGTTATTTATAATGATTATCTAGGTGTAACACACACCTGGTTATAAATTTAATACATTTGAAGTTCTTCATACTCATATAATGTATGTAGCCTCGAAAAATAAGTCGACCCAGTTAATTCCATTGCTTATTATTTACAGGCCCCCGGGGCCATATTCTGAGTTTTCTTCTTGATTTGCAGATTTTCTCAGACCTGGTTATTTCCTTCAACAAAGCTTTAGTTGTTGGAGATTTTAATATTCACTTTGATAACCCAGAAGTGTTAGGGGTCGTGGAGGTGTGGTGGGATAAGGATCCACAAGCAGAACACAGACAGTAATCAAATAAATAGGGAGATTTAATCCAGGGAAAAGGGAATGGCACAAGGGTAAACAAACGGGACAAAAACAAATGGCAAAAATAATCCAGATAAGAGACAGAAAAATAGACAAAAACATGAAACAGGCAAGGACAAAAAATGCTAGGACAAAAAAAAAAAGAAAAAAACCCTTGTGTAAAAAACCATGAACTACAATAAACCCTTAGTTCAAAAACCATGAAATAGAAAAATGAGCTTGAGCAAACAACCATGAAACATAACAGGCACAGAAATGGCTAGAAGCAAAGCGAGACGTTCTAGCAAAGTTCCTGTCTGAGAACGGCGTTTTTATAACCGCAGAGAAAACCAGGAAGTGAATGCAGGCATGAAGGAATTCCCGTTCCGGATTCGGATCGGCGCTGGCATGAACTAGAGACCAGAGGTTTAAGCTGTGACACATGGAAAGTGGGGTGAATACGTTGCATGGTAAGTGGTAATGCCAGTCTGACGGAACATGGATTGATTACCTTGCAGATGAGGAAGGGTCCTAGGTATCTGGCCGCCAGCTTGCGGGAGACGGTTCTGAGTGGCAGATGGCACGTGGAGAGCATGACTCTCTGCCCCACCCGGTAAGTGGGTGCCTTGGAGCAGTGTTTGTCGGCCTGCCTCTTGAATGCTAGGGTGGAGTGAATGAGTCTTCTCCGAGCCGATGCCCACGTCCTCCTGCAGCAGCGTATGAAGGTCTGGGCTGAGGGTACGGTGACCTCCTCCTCTTGGTTGGGGAAGAGTGGTGGTTGGTAACCTAGGGAGCACTGGAAGGGTGAGAGGCCTGTGGCAGATGAAGGGAGAGTGTTGAGTGTACTCGACCCAAGGTAAGTACTTACTCCAAGAAGCGGCATCCCTGGACGTCATGCACCTGAGTGCCACCTCCAAAGCTTGATTCGCCCGTTCTGCCTGGCCATTGGTTTGAGGATGGAGCCCTGAGGACAGGCTACAGGAGGCCCCAATGAGTTTGCAGATGGCCCTCCAGAATTCACAGTGAACTGAGGACCCCGGTCGGAAACAATGTCAGTGGGGAGTCCGTGTAGGCGGAAAACGTGAAGGATGAGTAATTCGGCGGTTTCTTTAGCTGTGGGAAGCTTGGGCAGAGGGACGAAATGGACTGTCTTGGAGAACTGGTCAATACCTGTGAGGATGCATGTGTTGCCACCTGAGTTGGGGAGTCCTGTGACGAAGTCCAGGGCGATGAGGAATCGGGAGGGGTCTTAGCAGGCTGGCAGGGGTTTGATTGGATGTCTTGTTCTGGGCACATGTGTCGCAGGCTGCCACGAACTCCTGGACGTCTTCCTTGATGGATGGCCACCAGAAGCGCTGTTGGATGAGTGCCAGGGTTCGAGCAGCTCCTGTATGACAAGCCAACTTGGAGCCATGACCCCACTACAGCACCTGGGTTTGCACAGAACAGGGAACAAGCAGATGGTTAGGTGGTATGTTGCTTGAGTTACCTTCTCCGGGGTCCTGCTCCAGGGCCTTCGGCACCAATGTCTCTATCTCAAGTAGGGCGGCCCCCACCAGACAGCGTGGAGGGAGGATGGTTTCAGGCATACTAGACTCCTCCTGGTGGGCAGAGAATATCCTGGACAGGGCTTCGGGTTTGCCGTTCTTGGAGCCTGGACAGTAGGAGAGCGTGAATTGGAAACGGGAGAAGAAGAGAGACCATCGGTCTTGCCGTGAGTTAAGGCATTTGGCGGATTTTAGGTATTCCAGATTCTTGTGGTTGGTCCAGACGAGGAAGGGGAGATCCAACCCCTCAAGCCAGTGCCTCCACTCCTCTAAGGCTAGCTTGATGGCTAACAGCTCTCTGTCACCGATGTCATAATTTCATTCAGCAGGGGACAGCCGGCGAGAGAAGAAGGAGCAGGGGTGGACCTCATTATCATTGGCCGTCTGGGAGAGGATGGCTCCGACCCCAGACTCTGAAGTGTCGACTTCCATGATAAACTGTTTTGTGGGATTGGGTATGGTGAGAATGGTTGCTGTGGTGAACTTGTGCTTGAGCATGGAGAAGGCTTTCTCCACTTCCTCCCCCCACTTGAATGAGGTCTTAGTCGAGGTTAAAGCTGTGAGAGGTCCGGCCACTGTGCTGAAGTTGCGGATAAAGTGCCTGTAGAAATTGGTAAATCCCAAGAAACGCTGGAGCTCTCGTCACGAGGATGGGGTGGGCCAGTCAGCAACTGCCTCAAGCTTGAGGAGGTCCATCTGGATCCTAGCCGGGGAGATTATGAACCCCAGAAATGAGACAGAGCTTTGGTGAAATTCGCTTTTCTCCGCCTTGACGTATAGCTTATTTTCTAGCAGGCGCTGGAGGACCTGCCAGACATGGCCCCAATGTTCCTCCAGGGAGCGAGAGATGATCAGGATGTCATCCAGGTACACGAAAACGAAGATGTTGAGAAAGTCCCTCAGGACATTGTTGACGAGTGCCTGGAAGACTGCAGGCGCATTGGTCAGGCCGAAAGGGACCACGAGGTACTCGTAGTGGCCAGTGGTGGTGTTGAAGGCCATATTCCACTCGTCCCCCTCCCTGATCCTGACGAGATGGTAGGCATTGCGTAAGTCCAACTTGGTGAATATCTTGGCTCCTGGAGTAGTTCAAAGGCCGTAGTCATGAGCGGTAGCAGGTAGCGGTTCTTGACTGTGATGGCATTGAGACCTCGCTAATCAATGCATGGGCAGAGTGACTTGTCCTTCTTATCCACAAAGAAGAAACCTGCCCCTGCTGGGGAGGAGAAGGGCAGATGATCCCAGCTGCCAGAGACTCAGAGATGTACTTCTCCATAGCTTGCCTTTTGATGGGAGACAGAGAGTAGAGTCACCCTTTGGGTGGGGCTGTCCCAGGCAAGAGGTCAATTCCACAGTCATAGGGTCTGTGAGGAGGAAGAGACACTGCTTGGGTCTTGCTGAAAACAAGTCTTAAGTCCAGGTATTCCGGAGGCACATGAGAGAGGTCGGGAAACTCGCTGGTTGGAGGCTGCGGTGGTCTGGCGGGAGGCAGAGCGGAGTTCAGGCAGGAAGCTAGGCAGGAATGGCTCCAGTGTAGGATGGTGCTATTGGCCCAGTTTAGGTGAGGGTTGTGCAGCGTTAACCAGGGTAATCCTAGGATGATGGGTATGTGGGGGTTGTTCATGACATGGAGCTGGATGGTTTCTGAGTGGTTACCAGAAATCCTCAGGGTGAGTGGGGCGGTAAGGTGAGTGATGGTGGTCAAGCCGGTGCCATTGAGTGTCAGGACTGTGAGAGGGACGTCGAGGGTGAGTAGCAGAATTCCCAGACGCTTGGCAGTGGTGGAGCAGATTAGGTTCCTGTCTGCCCCGAGTTGATGAGGGCCTGGAGATGGTGACGCTGGTTGTCGTGGATGATGACCGGGAGTAACGGTCGATCAGCGGGGGTTGGTTCTGAGTGTTGCCCACCAGGGCCCCTCAATTCACTGGTGGGGCTCATCCTTTTAGCGGGCAGGCTCGGCAGGACCCTGTGCTCCGCCGGTGGTGTTGTTCCTCCACTGACACCCATACCCAGTTTACCTGCATAGATTCAACGGACAAGGCAGGAGGTGGAGAGGAGGTGAAGCTGGGGCGGGTCTTCTCTCTCCTCCATTGCTGGATCTGGGTGTCAATGCAGTTGGCGAGGTCCATGAGATTGGAGAGGTCTGACGGCAGTTCCCGTGATACCAGCTCATCCTTAATGATGTCAGACAAGCCATGCAGGAATGCGTCGACCTGGGCATTCTCGTTCCAACCGCACGATGCCTGCACGATGTCCGGAACTCGATGGCATAATCCGAGGCAGACCAGGATCCCTGCTGCAGCTCCATAAGTTCCCTAGTGGCCTCCCGGACGGACAGAGAGCAGTTGAAAGTTCGCCTCATCTCTTCAGAGAAATCTTTTAAACAGGAGCAGAAGGGAGCGTCGGTGTCCCAGACCACTGTTCCCCACTCCCTGGCCTTGCCAATAAGGAGTGTGATGATATATCCCACCCGGGAGCATTCTGTGGGGAAGGTCAGAGGTTGCAGCTCCATAATCAATGAGCATTGAGACAAGAACGATCTACAAGTACCTGGCTCTCCATCATAGGGCTGAGGCGCTGGGAGTCTTGGCTCGCAGGAAAAGGCAGTGGCAGGAGCTGAAGTTGGAGACTGCTGGGCAGAGGTAGGCATGGCTTGATAGTGCTGCATTTGTGTGGTGAGGAGTTTGAGTGAGTTGGACAGGGTGGCGAGGTCCTGTGTAATCTGTTGGAGGTCTTGCTGATGGGTCCCGAGGAGAGTCCCTTGCTGCTGGGCTGTTCTCAGACGGGTGAGTTCCGCTGGATCCATGTTGGCCAGAATGTACTGTTAGGGGTCATGGAGGTGTGGTGGGATAAGGATCCACAAGCAGAACACAGACAGTAATCAAATAAATAGAGAGATTTAATCCAGGGAAAAGGGCATGGCACAAGGGTAAACAAACAAGACAAAAACAAATGGCAAAAATAATCCAGATAACAAGAGACAGAAAACTAGACAAAAACACGAAACAGGCAAGGACAAAACATGCTAGGACAACAAAAACAAGAAAAAAACCCTAGTGCAAAAAACCCATGAACTAGTATACACCCTTAGTGCAAAAACCATGAACTAGAAATAAACCCTTAGTTCAAAAACCATGAAATAGAAAAATGAGCTTGAGCAAACAACCATGAAACATAACAGAGGCACAGAAACGGCTAGAAGCAAAGCGAGACATTCTGGCAAAGTTCCTGTCTGAGAACGGCATTTTTATAACAGCAGAGAAAACCAGGAAGTGAATGCAGGCATGAAGGAATTCCCGTTCCAGATTCGGATCGGCGCTGGCATGAGAGATTTGTAATCTCCGGAGTGGATGTCCAGAGCGGAGCATGACAAGAAGACCCTTTGAAAACAGTGTTTATGTCCATTTTAGACTCAGTAGGGGTTAATCAGAATGTCATAGGATCGACCCATAATGGTGGTCACACTCTCAATCTAATACTAACATTCGGGTTAAACGTAGAAAATATAGCCACACTTCCACAGTCTGAGGTTATCTCAGATCATTATCTCATCTCATTCAAAATGTGTCTGAGTAATAATATATGCACCTCACCATGCTACTGTATTAAATGTACATTCACGCCAACTACTGCACAGAGCTTTATAAATGATCTCCCAGAGTTATCAACTTTGATTGGGTCACTGTCAGCCCCTGCAGAACTTGATCAGGCAACTGAATGCTTAGAATCAACATTCCGCCATACCTTAGATAATGTAGCTCCTCTTAAAAGGAATGATCAGAGAGAAAAAAAATTAGCACCTTGGTATAATGATGACACTCACACTTTAAAACAGACCACTTGAAAATTGGAATGTAAATGGGATCAAACAAAATTGGTAGCGTTCAAATTAGCATGGAAGGAGAGCTTCCTGATGTACAGAAAAGCTCTTAGTGCTGCTAGATCGACATATCTCTCCTCCCTAATAGAAGATAAAAATAATCCTAGATTCCTATTTAATACTGTAGCAAAATTAACCAGGAATAAGTCCACTATAGACACATGCACACAGTATGTAGTAGCAACGACTTCATTAATTTTTTTTTAATGACAAAATTGAGAATATCCGACAAAAAAATTCAAACTACTAACTTAAAGTCAGACAATGTAAGTGACCCTGTAGTTAACAATATAATTGTATTAGATTAGCAATTAGAATGTTTTACTCCCCTTAGAGAAATTGAATTACTTTTATTAATCTCTGCATCAAAAGCCTCAACTTGTGTACTAGATCCCTTACCTACACATCTATTCAAACAGATAATACCTGAAGTAATTGAACCACTTCTAAAAATAATAAATTCTTCTCTTAGGATCGGCTATGTACCCAAATCCTTTAAGCTAGCAGTTATCAAACCCCTGATTAAAAAAAAACTGACCTTGATACCTGTCAGCTGTCCAATTATCGGCCAATATCAAACCTCCCCTTTATCTCCAAGATCCTTGAAAAAGCTGTGGCACAGCAGTTATGCTCATATTTACATAGGAATAACATCCATGAAATGTATCAGTCAGGATTTAGACCTCATCATAGCACAGGGACAGCTCTGGTTAAAGTAGTAAACAACCTACTGTTGGCGTCTGATCAGGGCTGTGTCTCGCTGCTTGTGTTGCTTGACCTTAGTGCAGCATTTGATACCATTGATCATTCCATTCTTCTGGATAGACTAGAAAATGTTGTGGGAGTTAAGGGAACGGCCCTCTCCTGGCTCAGGTCTTATTTAACTGATCGCTATCAGTATGTTGATGTAAATGGTGATTTTTCTAGACATACTGAGGTAAAGTTTGGTGTTCCACAAGGTTTTGTCTTGGGTCCACTGCTTTTTTCTTTATATATGTTCCCTCTGGGTGATATCATTCGTAAACATTGTGTAGGTATCATGCCGCCATCTTGTGTCTAAGAACTACAACTCCCAGCCAACTTCCGCGTTGACTACGTCACGCCTGGGCGGGATCACGTACAACATTCCTCAGGAATTCAACAAAAGACTTGGAAATCCGCCATCTCGTGCTCTTTCACGTCGGACTCTAAAACGAGACTGACCTAAAAAGAGAACTCATCATCAGACGTCTAAACAGCGCATTTCCTTCTTTAATCTGCTCCTGATCAAAGTAGATATCGGAAACACGCGATCATCAACTCAAGCGAGTTATTAAATCGGTTTTTGCAAGTATTATTTTCTTTTAAAGGCATACGCAACGGCAAGTGAAAGCAATTTTATTTTTGCTTAGAAAAGTGGCTGCCCCCCCCCCCCTTTTCTCTTCTTAAATCTGCGCGCGGCACTGCTGAAAAGACTTTCGTCATCATCCACGAAGATCTTCAAAGCAACCTCTCTCTCTTCCTCTCCATGATCTACTTCTCCAGTGAGACGGTGCCTGCCATTTCCACGGAAGAGACTCTGCTTTTAGACAGAAGACGAGACTTTTGCAGTAAGGCTGGCACTGGGCAAAATAATATTAGTCTAGTCAGTAATTAATTCACTAAGTGTGAAATTATATTCAGGAATAAGTGTGCACACTGTATTATTGTTGATTCTCTATTATTTGGTACTATTGATTTTCTCATCTCATTATCTCTAGCCGCTTTATCCTTCTACAGGGTCGCAGGCAAGCTGGAGCCTATCCCAGCTGACTACGGGCGAGAGGCGGGGTACACCCTGGACAAGTCGCCAGGTCATCACAGGGCTGACACATAGACACAGACAACCATTCACGCTCACATTCACACCTACGGTCAATTTAGAGTCACCAGTTAACCTAACCTGCATGTCTTTGGACTGTGGGGGAAACCGGAGCACCCGGAGGAAACCCACGCGGACACGGGGAGAACATGCAAACTCCACACAGAAAGGCCCTCGCCGGCCCCGGGGCTCGAACCCAGGACCTTCTTGCTGTGAGGCGACAGCGCTAACCACTACACCACCGTGCCGCCCACTATTGATTTTAATTTGGTTAATCAATAAGTTCTTGCATGTTATCTCTCTTCTAACATTCTAATTTCATTTAACTCCGTCATATTGTGACCTCATTAAGACTTCAGAATGTTTTGCCTCCAGAAAGGGCCCTTGCATGCTTAGGAAGAGCGCCTCCTCCTCTCCTTTGTTCTCAACACGAGGTCCTCTGGATCTCAGATTAGATAAATATACCAGGCTCTGCCTGGTATGACCACATTCCTGGGGGGGGGTCTTAGCTCCTCCCCCACAAACACGTGGAGTTAGCCACAGGAGCCAACCCTCCTCTGTATCAGTATTAGATAAATACCACAAGTCCTAAGTTTAATTCAACCTTGATAGTAATTCTCCTGTTTACATTTAAAGCCATATAAACTACAGATGACTGTTTGAATGTATTTTAATCATTAATTTCTGGTTTTGGACACACACAGTTCACTAGGCCTAACTTTTCTTTGTCTAGTTGGCATATATGTGGCAGATCACAGAATCCAGGGACACATGTCGGCCCGGGGGCATTTTGAGTTATTGACAGATTCAGAAAGTACTAAGCTTTCCAATGATACCTTCCATGTGGAGATCTGACAATATTTGAAGAATGTGTGGCCTTTTGAAAGTGTATACTTCTTAAAACAGGAAAGGGAGAAAATCGCCCTCAAAGTTTTCCATCTCAGCTACTCTGGGTGTAGGGCGGGCACATAATGGTGCTCATTTGCATGACATTAAGGAAAGCCCTACCCCCTACGAGCTAGCACGATACTACTTTCATGTAAACAAAGATCACCACGTCAATTTTCTTTCCATGCAAAGTATGCCCAACACAATTATGAAGTACAAAAATAAGTCCTAAAGTATACTTTAACGCTTTGTGGTTGAAAAATTACTCACACCGTAAGAAAGAAAGATAGCACGATGATGACACAACTAACACAACACTAGTTTCATGTAAAGCCTCGGTCACAACCGGCCGTACCGTGCTCCTACGGCCGGTCTACATGCAAAAAACGCAAGAAACACACAGAGAGCGCGCATGAAACGCACGAGAGCGCGCGTGTGAAAAGCACGAGAGTGCGCGTGTGATGTGCTGATTTTCGAGCCGCAGACCGGCCGCAGAGGTTCTTTGTCATGTCAAACAAACTCTACGGGCGCTTACGTTTTTTTCAGGTTGCAAGACAAACTTACGGCCAACGCGCGTCTTTCTCCGTGAACAAAAAAAAACAAACAACTGCAGCAATTTGGGAAATGCCAAAAATCACACAGCCAAAAAATCGTATGTCCGGTTGTGACCTAGGCTTAACCAAACCACAACACTCTCCGTTACATGCAAAAATAACCACACAGCCTTAGATTAATAAACTTACCCCATCAGAAAGAGAAACGGCGCCTTGCACACATCAATGCCTCCGATGGAATGTAATCCTAGAACGGTCCGTGTATCATCCGATCATTCAAGTATTCCATTCAATCTGGAAAACGAGGTTGCGTTTTTTTGCTAGAAATGGCGATCTCTGATGTAAATACCGTGTGTCTGTTTGCTTCGCGGTGTTTGCTCCTCTGCGCTCTGTTTAGTAACTCATTCCATAGTGAAATCACATGCCTGTATGCAGGTTAAGTAGCCATGCGCTCAACTCGGATCATACAGCTGATTCGCGGAAAAAAAACAAATGACTTTAAATCATCATGTGAATGGCCCATATGGTAATTTACCCACACCCCCTAGCAGGCTACAGTCCTGACAAAAACGAGACAATTTGCAACAAAAAATGTATGCTTTTCCAACAAAACAATCTATTATCTGAAATACTGATTGCATTCTTCAAGATCTCAACTTGCACATGATGGAAAAAAACAAAAATCACAAATTAAAAAAAAAAAATGCTTCTTTTGCGATTATCTCGGATTCGTTTCAGCCGACATGTGTCCCTGGATTCGGTGAGCGGTCACATATTGAGGTATTTCACTCACGTGACCAAGTCATGTGACGCTGCCATTTTGGACGGCACGGCTCGAATCAGTTTGAATGCAAGGAAGGCGACAAACGAAAAACATAAAAGAAAAAGGAGCAAGATGCAGAAAACACCTTCACTATCCAGCGACGTAGGGCATTTACAGGGTGAGCAGAGGGAGAGGTATTTGCAAAAATTGAGTTTAGCAGGCTTAGAGAACGACGTTTACCTGCTTCCACCAGGATTGTTCACTGACAGCTAAGATTTGTTCACATTTTCATTCGGTCCTCAGGATAAACAAAATGTTATTAAATGTCATTGAAATAACTTCTTAGTCTGTTGAGACATGGCCCATTATAAGTTTTTCCTTTACTGTATTTACTAGTTTACTGAGCGCGTTCTGGGGCTGGCTGGCTGGCTGGCTGGCTAGCGCTCCGGGGCGGGCTGGCTGGCTAGCGCTCCGGGGCTGGCTGGCTGGCTAGCGCTCCGGGGCTGGCTGGCTGGCTGGCTGGCTGGCGCTAGCTGGCTAGCGCTCCGGGGCTGGCTAGCGCTCCGGGGCTGGCTGGCTAGCGAGCGCTCCGGGGCTGGCTGGCTAGCGAGCGCTCCGGGGCTGGCTGGCTAGCGAGCGCTCCGGGGCTGGCTGGCTAGCGAGCGCTCCGGGGCTGGCTGGCTAGCGCTCCGGGGCTGGCGCTAGCTAGCTAGCGCTCCTGGGCTGGCTGGCTCAGTAAACTAGTAAATCCAGTAAAGGAAACATACCGTACATACCATACAGTAACATACCAGCTACTGTTGTTGACATTAGCTAGCTTGCCGTCCAAAATGGCGGACACCGGGGCGTCACGTGACCCTGTGACGTCAGGTGAAATACCTCAATAGCTAATCACTTGGCTACACACACACACACACACACACACACACACACACACATGTGCTCACTAAACTTTGAGGATTCCCCTCCTCCAAGATTGCAGATAAGACACTCTGGCTCGTCCTGGCACGGACACACACGCACACACATACCAAGATTGCAGATAACAAAATTCCTGTGTCCCACATAGCTCACAAGCTAAAACTGCTTATACACCCCCCCCCCCCCCACACACACACACACTGTTTACAGAAGATTTCAATTCTGCTGCTATTAAATTGTTCAATTTTTCCTTTTCTTTTTATTAAAAATTTTTATTATCTTTTTATAATAAACTCCATTATTATTGAAATTGTGTGGTGTCTATCTGCTGTTCTAAATACTTTTGAAGTCGCCCACATCGCAAAAGAACTCCTAAGGTGTATGAATAATTAGATGCAGTTTGGTAAGTGATAAATTTGAATTATCAAATTTTAAACGATTCTTCAATTGATTCACTAAATGATTCACTTGATTCACTAAATGATTCACTTGATTCACTGAATGATTCACTTCAACCAATTCAATGAGACTGATTCTATGGTATGATTCAGTTCAAATGAGTCAAATTAAATGATTCAATAGGATTGATTCATTTTAACTATTAACCTTCAAATTTAATGAGACTGATTTCATGTAATTATTAAAGATTGATCACTTATCCAATCTTGAATACACAAAATCATTAATTACACCTACAATTGTATTAGTTTCCACTGTTATGCTGATGATGCAGTTGTATGTTTCTGCAAAACCAGATGAGAGACACCAGCTTAATAGAATTGAGGAATGTGTAAAGGACATTAGACACTGGATGCTTATTAACTTTCTTCTGCTTAACTCTGACAAGACTGAAGTACTTGTACTAGGACCACATGCAGCTAGAAGTAAGTTTTCTGATTACACAGTAACTCTGGATGGCGTTTGTTTCTTCATGTGCAGCAGTAAAAGACCTCGGGGTGATTATTGACTCGTCTTTCATTCAAATCTCACATTGATAACATTACCTGGATAGCTTTCTTTCATCTCAGAAATATTGCTAAGATAAGAAATTTAATGTCACTACTCGATGCAGAAAAACTAGTTCATGCTTTTGTTACCTCCAAGTTGGATTATTGTAATGCCTTACTCTCTGGATGTTCCAATAAGTGCATAAACAAGCTCCAGTTAGTTCAAAATGCAGCAGCAAGAGTCCTTACTAGAACTAGAAAATATGACCACCCCTGTCTTATCCACACTGCACTGACTCCCAATCAAATTTCATATTGATTATAAAATACTACTATTGACCTTTAAAGCACTGAATGGTCTCGCACCACAGTACCTGAGTGAACTTCTGCTCCTCTATGACCCACCACGCCTACTTAGATCAAAAGGTGCAGGCTATCTGCTGGTACCTCATAGTGAAGGCTACGTCAGGGGGCAGAGCCTTTTCTTACAAAGCCCCACAGTTATGAAACAGTCTTCCAAGTAGTGTTCGGGAATCAGACAGTCTCATCATTTAAGTCTAGGCTGAAAACATATCTCTTTAGTCAATCCTTTCATTAATGGTGCTTATGAGGTAAAGGTGTAGATCTGGAGAGTCCTCAAACATAGAGTGTTTTGGTAAACTGGGATGTATGGATGCTGTCAGTCCCCCACTCACTTGCTCACTCAAGTTTGTTGACAGTGTAGTGCAGGGGTCATCAAACTACGGCCCACAGGCTGACTCTGGCCCGCCACCCCCCTTTGACCGGCCCCTCTGCCCCCCACCACTTGAACCGGCCCTATGAGGCAATCCCCAAAAGTGGTCATGGCCTATTTTTTTAAATTGCTTTTTGGCAAATAATAACATTTCTGCATCTTGTATTTTGTTGATTTTATCAATTAAAATTGATATTTAGTTATAAAATTAACTATTCATATTTGCCGAATTTTCGTCATATGCTCACGATCAAGCAGTGACAGGCAGTGCACGCGCAGAGAACTGTCAGTGTTCAGGACAGCAAAATGGCTAGCGGTAAGCGAAAAGTTGACAGAGAGTGCAGAGTTTTTAAAGAACAGTGGACCATCGATTATTTTTTCGTTCAGTGTAAGGACCGTGCAGTTTGTCTTGTATGTAAAGAAAGTGTGTTGGTTTTCAAAGAATATAATCTGCGTCGTCACTACGAAACCCGCCACAAAGAGTATGCTAGTTTGCAAGGGCAAACAAGAGAAGACAGGATTCGGAGGATGAAATGCAGACTGGCTACACAACAGAATGTGTTCCTTCGCCAAACCCAGATCAACCAGGCTGCTGTCCGAGCTAGCTATAAGGTAGCTCACCTACTAGCTACCCATGGAAAGCCGTTTACTGATGGGGACTTTGTTAAAGTATGCATGCTTGCTGTGGCCGAGGAGGTGTGTCCCGACAAGAAGGATGCGCTCAATGCGGTGAGTCTCCCCGCACCTACTGTGACCAGGCGAACCGAAGATTTGGGGAACAACATGTATGACCAGCTGAATGAGAAAGCATCAGAATTCGAGTTTTTTTCTTTGGCCACGGATGAGAGCAATGATGTGCAGAGGACAGCACAACTGCTGTGATCTATTGATCTATTGCTCATATTATTATAATTTCACTGTTTTTTTAAATGTATTTATTTTATAGGCCTATTTATTTGACCTTTATTAAGTGCTGCACACAATTATTATTAATATTATTAATAATATCAACAGGCCTACCTACAATTTATAATTTTCCACTCACCTTTGCCAGTGTCAATCACCTCAACTAGGCAGATGTTTCTTACCTTGACAGCTTTGATGTTATTTTTATTAGAAAATAAATAAATGGAATATCTGTGGTATTTCAAATTAAAACAAAGTGTGAAGACTCGATTACTACTTTTGCAAACCACTAGTAAAGATAAACATGTGCCAGGAATCAAGTGTTGATATAGTAGTGGGGATATAGTAGTGGGGATGGCTGTGCCAGGCTAGTAATCTCTACTACACAATGAGGCCTGCTGGTGGTCATATTTGTCTGGGTCATACAATTCTGTTATATAGCTGACCCGACCCCGGCCCCCCATCACAGTCAGGAATGATAATGTGGCCCCCAGAGAAAAAAGTTTGGTGACCCCTGGTGTAGTGGCTGGCTGCTTTATGTCCTGGGGCTCCCTCTTGCCTGTGTTACCTTCTGGCTCTCTCCTTTTAGTTATGCTGTCATGGTTAGTTTTGCCAGAGTCCCTGCTTGTACTCAGCGCAAAATGTATACTGTACCTACTTATTCAGGTGACATTGGGCATACCTAACAACCTGTGTTCCCCCCCCCCCATCCATCCCTCTGAGTTACATGTCAATCCTGGGATCGAGGTGCTGACCTCTTCTATTCCTCAGACCTGCCTGATCCATCCTGATGCCCTATGTCTGGTTGGAGTCTCATCACATCACTCCTGTGGAGGACGGCCCCATATGGACAGTTGAAAGTCACATTTGGAAGACACTCTGGACACTTACAGTAATGCTTTTGTGAGTGAGGACTAAAGTTGGCTTGCTAACTTTGGGACTACAGTTGTCATGAACAGTTTTACACTCAAGTTTCCATTAATGAAGAGTTATAACATCAACGAAACTGACTTCATGTTAAAACTGTTAATGTTATAGTCATGTTGTCTGTTGTTGTCCAGGTGAGGATTGGTTCCCTTTTGGGTTTGGTTCCTCTCGAGGTTTCTTCCTCGTGTCATTTAGGGGAGTTTTTCCTTGCCACCATCGCCACGGGCTTGCTCATTGGGGATAGATTAGGGATAAAATTGGCTCATGTCTTGGGTCATACAGATTCTGTAAAGCTGCTTTGGGACAATGTCTATTGTTAAAAGCGCTATACAAACAAACTTGACTTGACAAAGATCACTCCAAGAGCAAACCGTGTAACAGTCAGTGAGGTCACAAAGGACCCCAGGGTAACTTCTAAGCAACAGAAGGCCTCTCTCACATTGGCTAATGTTAATGTTCATGAGTCCACCATCAGGAGAACACTGAACAACAATAGTGTGCATGGCAGGGTTGCAAGGAGAAAGCCACTGCTCTCCAAAAAGAACATTGCTCCTCGTCTGCAGTTTGCTAAAGATCACGTGGACAAGCCAAAAGGCTATTGGAAAAATGTTTTGTGGAAGGATGAGACCAAAATAGAACTTTTTGGTTTAAATGAGAAGTGTTATGTTTGGAGAAAGGAAAACACTGCATTCCAGCATAAGAACCTTATCCCATCTGTGAAACATGATGGTGGCAGTATCATGGTTTAGGCTTGTCTTGCCGCATCTGGGCCTGGATGACATTGATGGAACAATGAATTCTGAATTATATCAGCGAATTCTAAAGGAAAATGTCAGGACATCTGTCCATGAACTGAATCTCAAGAGAAGGTGGGTCATGCAGTAAGACAACGACCCTAAGCACATAAGTTGTTCTACCAAAGAATGGTTAAAGAAGAATTAAATTAATGTTTTAGAATGGCCAAGTCAAAGTCCTGACCTTAATCCAATCAAAATGTTGTAGAAGGACCTGAAGTGAGCAGTTCATGTGAGGAAACCCACCAACATCCCAGAGTTGAAGCTGTTCTGTACGAAGGACTGGGCTAAAATTCCTCCAAGCCTATGTGCAGGACTGATCAACATTTACCGGAAACATTTAGTTGCAGTTATTGCTGCACAAGGGGGTCACACCAGATACTGAAAGCATAGGTTCACATACGTTTGCCATTCACAGATATATAATATTGGATCATCCATCCGTTATCTGTAGCCACTTATCCTGTGCAGGGTCGCAGGCAAGCTGGAGCCTATCCCAGCTGACTATGGGCGAGAGGCAGGGTACACCCTGGACAAGTTGCCAGGTTATCGCAGGGCTGACAAAGAGGCAAACAACCATTCACTCACATTCACACCTATGGTCAATTTAGAGCTACCAATTAACCTAACCTGCATGTCTTTGGACTGTGGGAGAAACCAGAGCACCTGGAGGAAACCCACACAGACACAGGGAGAACATGCAAACTCCACACAGAAAAGCCCTCACCGGCCACTGGGCTCGAACCCAGGAGCTTCTTGCTGAGAGGCAACAGTGCTAACCACTTCACCATCTTGCTGCCCCCTAATATTGGATCATCTCATCTCATCTCATCTCATTATCTGTAGCCGCTTTATCCTTCTACAGGGTCGCAGGCAAGCTGGAGCCTATCCCAGCTGACTACAGGCGAAAGGCGGGGTACACCCTGGACAAGTCGCCAGGTCATCACAGGGCTGACACATAGACACAGACAATCATTCACACTCACATTCACACCTACGGTCAATTTAGAGTCACCAGTTAACCTAACCTGCATGTCTTTGGACTGTGGGGGAAACCGGAGCACCCGGAGGAAACCCACACAGACACAGGGAGAACATGCAAACTCCACACAGAAAGGCCCTCACCGGCCGCTGGGCTCGAACCCAGGAGCTTCTTGCTGCGAGGCAACAGTGCTAACCACTACACCATCTTGCTGCCCCCTAATATTGGATCATTTTCCTCAATAAATAAATGACATAGTATTATATTTTTGTTTTATTTGTTTCACTGGGTTCTCTTTATCTACTTTTAGGACTTGTGTGAAAATCTGATGATGTTTTACATCATATTTATGCAGAAATATGGAAAATTCTAAAGGGTTCACGGGGGCGGCACAGTGGTATTGAGGTATTTCACTCATGTGACCAAGTCATGTGATGCTGCCATTCTGGACGGCACGGCTCGAATCAGTTTGAATGCGAGGAAGGCGACAAACGGAAAACATAAAAGAAAAAGGAGCGAGATGCAGAAAACACCTTCACTATCCAGCGACGTAGGGCATTTACAGGGCGAGCAGAGGGAGAGGTATTTGCAAAAATTTAGGTTAGCAGGCTTAGAGAACGACGTTTACCTGCTTCCACCAGGACTGTTCACTGACAGCTAAGATTTGTTCACATTTTCATTTACTTTCGGTCCTCAGGATAAACAAAATGTTATTAAATGTCATTGAAATAACTTCTTAGTCTGTTGAGACATGGCCCGTTATAAGTTTTTCCTTTACTGTATTTACTAGTTTACTGAGCGCGCTCCGGGGCTGGCCGGGGCGGGCTAGCTAGCTAGCGCTCCGGGGCTGGCCGGGGCTAGCTAGCGCTCCGGGGCTGGCCGGGGCTAGCTAGCGCTCCGGGGCTGGCTGGCTCAGTAAACTAGTAAATACAGTAAAGAAAAAACTTGAGACTGAAAGGTTTTAACAGTCATCCAAATGACTGAACGTAAACGTTGCTACAGCAACATACTAGGTACTATGATGTTGACATTAGCTAGCTTGCCGTCCAAAATGGTGGACACCGGGGCGTCACGTGACCCTGTGACGTCAGGTGAAATACCTCAATAGTGGTTAGCACTGTCGCCTCACAGCAAGAAGGTCCTGGGTTTGAGCCCAGTGGCCAGCGAGGGCCTTTCTGTGTGGAGTTTGCATGCTCTCTGTGTCCGTGTGGGTTTCCTCCGGGTGGTCCAGTTTCCCCCACAGTCCAAAGACATGCAGGTTAGGCTAATTGGTGGATCTAAATTGACCTGTGAATATGAGCATGAATGGTTGTCTGTGTCTATGTTAGCCCTGCGATGACCTGGCGACTTGTCCAGGGTGTACCCCGCCTCTCGCCCATAGTCAGCTGGGATAGGCTCCAGCTTGCCTGTGACCCTGTAGGACAGGGTAAGCAGCTACAGATAATGTATGGATAAAGGGTTCACAAACTTTCAAGCACCACTGTAGCCTTTTATACAGCCAAGATTGCCATTCTTACACCTGTAGCAAGTTCTCCTGTGTTAAGTAACTCAGTCTGAGGAGTTTTGCTTTCAGGTCAAGAATGTACTGAATTTCATTTTAACTTGTAGAATGTCCCTCCTCCCAATTTTCTCTAATTTCCAAGACACAACAAGGCTTGCAACCATACAGTAAATCAAATCGGGAGAACCCCATGAAGGCTTGTGGTACATCTTGTACTGCAAATAAGAGGGGTTCTAGCCACCTGTGCCAGTTTCGAGCATCCTCATGAACAAACTTGCACAAAATGTTTTTTAAGTATTTGATTAAATTGTTTGACCAGCCCTTATGTTTGTGGATAGTAAACACTGGTACAAATCAATTTAATCCCCAGTAATTTGTACAGTTCATGAAGTGTGCATGACATGAATGTTGTGCCTTGATTAGTCAGGATCTTTTTTGGAATCCCAGCTCAGGAGATAACATGGATGAGTGCTTTTGCATAGAGGCACTGCTTCTCAGTATCGCATTGCATAATCCACTAAGATTAACACAAAGTGATACCTTCATGCAGACTGATCTAATAGCCTGATGAGATCCATACCAATTCTTTGGTATGGTAAAGAGCACAATGGCACTTTTGTGGTGGCTAGTGGATTCACCAGCTGACATTCACAACATGCTATTCACCACCTGCAAACATCACCACAAATGCCCAGCCAATAGAAATGGGCCATGAGATAATTCAATGTTTTATCCTGACCAAAATGCCCTGTCATGGGATTATGATGAGCCACATGGAATGAAAGTTCTCTCCAGCCCTTCAGGACCAACAGCTGAGTCATTTCTCCACCTATGTGAGATCTTTAATAACTGAAAAGTATGGGTAGGAGAGTGCAATGTTAGGCTGGAGGTTTTGACCATTGATTACTCTCACTTGGTCAAAAGCATGCCTCAGGGTCTCATCTCACAACTGCTCCAATGGGAAATCCCTCCAGAAATCCCACTCTCCATGTCCCCTTGACACAGAGCTGACACAGATGGCCCTGGGACCGGCTCCCCAAATAACACTGCACTGAAATCCCCATGCCCCTGAGTTTTGCTGCAGCAGGACCCATCCACAAATAAATGCTTTACTAATATTTTAAACCCTTGATTAGTGGATGAGCGAGGTGAAGACTAACCATCACCTCCACATTATGCTTTTCATCTCTAAATTGGATAGTGATGGGCACCAGCAGATATTTGTGAACATCCCTGTGTACACACCTCACCTTCACCAATTGCCCATTTCCCAATATCCGATTGAATCGGGCTTTGAGGAACTGTGGTCCGATTACAACCTGAGTCCACCAAGGCCTGATATGTACCCCCTTGAATACTCACAGCCACTCTTTACATTCCTGCTTGATGAGGGGAAGTCTAAGGCACATTAGGAATGCGGGTCAGAATCCTCACCTCCTTAAGGGGACGCTGATCCTGGAAATGCATGGCTTTCCCACTGTGCCTGTGGACCTGCCTGGGCTTTGTCCCAGTTCTGATGGGCACAGACATTCTCACCTGTGGAGAAAGAGAAAGTTAATGGCAGCATCGGCATGGAGGCACAAAGAGATGAAGAAAAACATGGAGGGACATGGGCTTTGGGGGAATTGGCCCCTGTTTCCTCAGTGTGCGGATAAGGGTGGGGCAATAAGAAAGAGAAGGGGCAGGGTTGCCTGCTCCTAGAAATACTGTCAGATGGTCCTCCACTAGCCAGACTGCCTGCTCTGGTGACAGCACGCTGTGGCACAGAATCAGGTCAGGTCGCCAATCTATCGTTAACACAGAAATGAACAACCATTCACAATCACAGGTAATTTACAGTAGCCTGTTGACCTAATCTGCAAGTCTTTGGGCTGTGGGAGGAAACCAGAGGAAACCCATGCAGGGATGGGGAGAATGTGCAAACTGCACACAGAAAGGCCCCAGTCAGCCATGAGGTTCAAACCTGGAACCTTCTTGCTGTGAGGTGACAGTGCTAAACACTGCATCACCATGCAGCCTCATTGTTTTCTCACACTGTCCAAAATAAAGTGCTTACTGAAGATGAAAAAGTATCCCCATGCTATTTTGGATTAAGGAAGAATCAATCATAAATAACTCTGGCCTCAATGACAGTAAAATCTGTATTAATGAAAAGCAGCTACACTTTAAAAGTTAGTGTAACATTTAATACCCAGCAATCTCTGTGGCCTCATCACACTCAAGTGGCCATTTTCATTCAGCTCTTTAAGGACTGAGGAAAAGCTTCAGTTCAGTTTTAATGCATTATTTCTTTGTTCATTCAGGTTTGTCCAAATTATTGGTGGTACTCTTTCTTATTCTCTAAATACAAACTCTAACAAAATCATTCTTGTTAGAATCTTGTTTTGTATTGGATTGACATAATGTTCTATTAATTGGCCCATTTGAGTCAATTTAATTCAATACATAAAATGTATTTAAGGATCCTGTTGGAATATAATGGCAAGAGACAAACGTGCTTAAGTTGGCTTATCATTTTGATCTAAAATTATGTGGGTCCACTACAATATTAAACTCAGGCAACCTTCACCACATCACTCTCTGGAGATGTTTCTGTGGACCATTATTAATATGCAGACAGAACGAGAAAGATGACAGCAAAAGAAAATAATGAGACCAAGAAAAAGAGGGCTAATGACAGTGAGATGGAGGATAAGTAAGATTAGAAAAGGAACCAAAAGAGAATCATATATAAATGTATTTCATTTCTGTACTTTAAATCATCTTCAATTTCTTTTCAGTTTTAAGAGTGCATAGATGGTTTTGTTTGCCCTGAAAATTACTTTTTTTGTTCTATTTTTAAGAATTTGAGAAGGTCTTGATCATTGTACAGTCTTGTGCAAAAGTATACCACTTCTTCAAAATATAAAACAAACCATAGAAATTTAATTCATAGCAACAAGATTAACTTGAAGAAAATGGTCAGATTTTCCTCCAACAACTTTTGCAGCCGAGGAATATCTTAGTTTGCAATGTTTGGCCTCCTTACTGTTCCTCACATAGCTGTTCAAAGCTCCTCTTTGATTTCATTTTTTTTCAGTTAATTCAACAACATATTAGCAGATGGAGGAGATGTGGTTTGGTGTGTGTCTGAAATTCACCCTTATGTCTGCTATGTTTCCAAGCTGGGTACTCTCAAACAACAAAACAGTCACTATCCAGTCTGCAGAAACAACGACATTGTTTTATGCATGTGTAAAAAATACAAATTAGTATTCTAATCTACAATTAGCCATTTTCAAAAGAGAGGGATTCACTACAAGTAGTAAATTGTACTGTGTCCTGAATTGTGTACTCTTATTAATATGACTAATAATTGCTCAATCCATAGACCGAATAAAGTTGTATAATAATCATTTACTATCTCAGATAACAGGAAATAAATCAACTTACATACTGACTTGTTAAGGTTGTACCTCATAAGTATTTACAGTGGAAAATATCAGTTGATTAAATGCAATGCGGATGCTTAATCAAGTTTAGAATTAATTATTCACATGACAGTAATATGAAAATGGACCAGTATATGAATGCATAATCTGAAGTAAGTGCAGTTTACTCTAGTTTAACAAATAAAACAAACACTGACCCAAATATTGAATTACAAATGAAACACTGACGGGCCCGGCGCGATGGGCAGGCCTCTGGGGGCCAGGTCCGCCCATTTAGTCACGTGGGCCCGCCCGCCCTGTCATAGGCTAGGGCCAACAGCTTAACACAATATTTAAAATAAATAAATAAATAAGGCGGCACGGTGGTGTAGTGGTTAGTGCTGTCACCTCACAGCAAAAAGGTCCGGGTTCGAGCCCCGTGGCCGGCGAGGGCCTTTCTGTGCGGAGTCTGCATGTTCTCCCCGTGTCCGCGTGGGTTTCCTCCGGGTGCTCCGGTTTCCCCCACAGTCCAAAGACATGCAGGTTAGGTTAACTGGTGACTCTAAATTGACCGTAGGTGTGAATGTGAGTGTGAATGGTTGTCTGTGTCTATGTGTCAGCCCTGTGATGACCTGGCGACTTGTCCAGGGTGTACCCCGCCTTTCGCCCGTAGTCAGCTGGCATAGGCTCCAGCTTGCCTGCGACCCTGTAGAACAGGATAAGCGGCTAGAGATAATGAGATGAGATGAGATAAATAAATAAATCAATAAATCACAGGTTACTACAATTAAACGCTTTTCTTTTTTTTTTTAAAGGGCATAATATTAAAGAAAAAGTCCTTAATTTAAAACGTGTATACATGACACACTGTTTTCTTAACGTTTCGGCCTGCGCCCATCTTGTCAGCCCTGCGCTGTTATGCACTTGGCGTTTGATTTGCAAACTAAGCACTGGAGGTAAGAAACTGGTTTTGACGTTTCAGTTAACCTACAAAACACATCTGTATTCAAGATTAATGTTGTCATGCTTCACAAAACTAGATTTGAGACATAAAACTTTTAATGCGCATGGTTTCACTTAGAAGGGATTCAGTTACTGCAGTTAGGCTTTGTGCAGGGAGGATGAGTGTGATGTAATCTTCTGTTGCGCACTCTTAATTGTAAATATCAATCTTAATTTGCTGTCAACATTGATCACAATCATCCGTTTGCGCATTCAGTGTTGGGTATTCGGAACGAGTTTACAACATGACTCGTGCGCAAACAGAATACTGTCAATATTCCGTATGAAACGGAATATTCCCTGCAAATGCGCTCAGTGACGGACAATATATAGCAGCGGAACAGGGTGTCTGAAGAGCTCAAAATACACCATTTTAGAGTGTTTTTTTCAAAAATTTCTTCTGGGGGAGCATGCCCCCGGACCCCCCTGGTAAATTTGGGTTCGCCGATGCGTGCCCACCCCCAGCCAGTGCAATGCCCGGCTACTAGACCGCTTCTGCTGCCGGGTCTGAACACTGATATGAAATATGCACAACTATTAAACATATAAATATAATAATGTAAACATATAAATATAATGAGATTTTACAAAACCAGACCTGAAATTGTAACCTGTGTAAATCAATGGGTAACATGAGGATGTGATTTTGTTTTGATAAACGTCTCAAAATCAGGATGGCACGATTGCATACATCTGTTGATTCAATTAGTTTGAGTGCATAATAGTCACTTACCTTAATGTGTGGTACCTTCTGCTGCTTTAAAACAAGATCCTCCGTAACTATGTGGGTCTTTTTACATTTTGAAATGCGATGAGCAAGTTTATACGATGTGCAAAGTGATTGCTTCTGAATGGTGCACATGTTTTTGATCATTTTTGAGACATATCCAGATCCCATTGTTTTCTTTTGGGGAAAAAAAAAGCAGGCTTGTCTTTATGGCTTGAGCATTTTGTCTCCAAATAGAGAGAATTTTTGAAAAGTATCATTTTTGGTAGTGGAAAACTGTTTTAGGATAGACCGATTGGCTAAACAGAGAAATAATTATGCATTTTCAAATTTACCCGGGTTATTATGGACATAGCCATAGTTTGCAGATTATCTACTTTGTCATAATTAATAGAATATTTAATAATAAAGTCAAAAGTGTGGAACACTGAGATGCTCATAAAACACACTATATGAAATATATTGAACTTAGCTCAGCAGAGTTTTTGCAAAACTTTTTTTTGTTCGGTTTTTTTTTTTTTTACAAAAGTTTTATAAAACTTCCATCAAGACAAAAAACACTCATTTTTCTGCTGTCTGGATTTTTTAACAACTATAAAAAAAACAGAACAATAAAATCAATAATATGAAATATAACAATGAGCAAAATTTAAGAACTATGCAGTTTAGGAGAGGTACAGTGTGTACAAAAGAGCAATGGAAAGTATATCAGGGAAACTTGAGAAAAAAAAATCAATGAGTCTGTGGCAGCGGGGGCGTGGTCAAGCATCGGTCTGTGACAGGAGGGCGGAGTCAGGGAAGGTAAGTGGCAGAATCACTACACCTGTCATTAATTAATGTTTGTGTGTCTTCCCAGTGACTGCGCCCTATATAAGGAGAGAGAGCGAGAGAAGAGGGAGCTCTCTCCCGAACCAGACGACTGATGTGTGTGCGTGTGTCTGAGTGTGTGAGATTGTTTATAAAAGCTGAATAAAAAAGAGTTTTGTGAACTCAGTTCTGGCCTGCCATCCTTCTGTGCTCCACCCACCTACATGAACTGTCACAGTGGTGCCGAAACCCGGGGAATGGGATGAGCACAGAAGAGAACAGCCCCATGGAGTCCTCCCCCTTCGCGGACCTGATCCACGCCCTCACCACGGCCCAACAGAGCCAGCACCAGGCGCTCTTGCTCCGAAAGGAGCAAGAACAATGGTTCGAGGCCCTGGTGCTGGCGTAACAGGAAGATCGTCAGGCGTTCCGGCACCTCCTCGCGTCGGCGGGGTCTACCAATGCTCCCACCGGGGGCCCGTCCCCTCCCACCCTAACAAAGATGGTCCCGCAGGACGACCCCGAGGCATTCATCACGCTCTTTGAGCAAGTCGCGGAGACCTCAGGGTGGCCGACGGATCAGCGCGCGGCGCGCCTCCTCCCCCTGCTAACGGGAGAGGCGCAGCTGGCCGCGCTACAGCTCCCCGCCGACCGCCGGCTGGCCTACGCAAACCTGCGCCGGGCCGTCCGCCAGCGTATGGGGCGCACCCCCGAGCAGCAGCATCAGCGCTTCCGCGCTTTGCGCTTGGAGGAAGTCGGCCGGCCGTTCGTGTTTGGCCAGCAACTCCGGGACACCTGCTGGCAGTGGTTGAGGGCTGACAGCTGCGACGCCGAGGGACTCATCGACCAGGTGGTACTGGAACAGTTCATCGCACGTTTACCAGCAGGAACCGCAGAGTGGGTCTAGTGCCACCGCCTGGCGTCGCTGGATCAGGCAATCGAGCTGGCGGAGGACCATTTGGCGGCTGTCCCGACAGCAGGACAGCAGACGACCTCTCCTCTTCTCTCCTCTCTCTCTCCTCCTCCTGTGTCTCCTCCTCGCCCCATTCCCCCACCGCGGAGGCGGGGGCCGGCACCACCCCAGCCGGCCCGCTGCATCCGCGGTGCCCTTCCATTTCTCTCTTCTGTGTCTGTCTCTCCCCCCCCCCCCTTAGGTGAGTGAGCCCCAGAGCACTAGTGCAGAGAGGAAGCCCGGGCCGGTTTGCTGGCGCTGCAGGGAGCCGGGCCACCTCCAACAGCAGTGCTTGGTAATGGAGGTGGGCACGGTGGTTCGGATCCCCGACGCGCCAGGAGCCGCCGCCCCTGATCGGGCCGGAGCATATCGCATACCGGTGAGTATCCAAGGGGATACATATCAGGCGTTGTTGGATTCTGGCTGTAATCAGACCTCAATCCACCAAAGCCTGGTGCAAGACGAGGCATTGGGGGGAGCACAATTGGTGAAGGTGTTGTGTGTGCACGGGGATGTTCACAACTACCCTTTAGTGTCGGTCCACAATCTTTTCCGAGGGGAAAAATTTATAGTGAAGGCAGTGGTTAATCCTTGCCTTACCCACTCTATAATTTTGGGGACTGATTGGCCGGGATTCCGGGATTTAATGACACACTTAGTGAAGAGTGGGTCCAGCCATTTAACAGGGGGAGGTCCCGGTGTCGCTTTGGTGGGAGCAGCTGTCACAGAGCTGTCTACGTCATCTCCGTGTCAGAGTGAGGAGCCGCCGGCTTCTCCTCTCTCTGTTGGGGAATCCCTCGCGGATCTCCCATTAGAGCAATTGCGAGACAAGACTCTGCGGCATGCGTTTGACCAAGTGAGAGTAATCGATGGTCAAACGCTCCAGCCGAACGCCACCCCATCCTTCCCCTACTTCGCGATTATGAAGGATAGATTATACCGAGTGACGTAGGACACTCAAACTGAAGAGCGAGTCACGCAGCTTTTGATTCTGAAGAGCCGCCGGGAATTGGTATTCCAGGCGGCTCACTTTAATCCCATGGCTGGACACTTAGGGCAGGATAAAACACTAGCCCGAATAATGTCCCGATTCTATTGGCCGGGGATTCGTGGCGATGTCCGTAGGTGGTGTACGACATGCCGCCAATGCCAGTTAGTAAATCCAGCGGCCATTCCAAAAGCGCCTTTGCGCCCTCTTCTGTTAATCGAGACCCCGTTCGAAAGAATTGGGATGGATCTCATTGGGCCATTAGATCGGTCAACACGAGGGTACCGCTTTATATTAGTTCTAGTGGACTACGCAACACGGTACCCGGAAGCAGTGCCTCTTCGCAATATCTCAGCACGCAGTATTGCGGAGGCACTCTTTCGCATTATCTCCCGAGTTGGAATCCCCAAAGAGATTCTGACTGTTGGGTTCACAATTTGGTGTCAGAAGTGGGATACTGCCAACCAGGTGAGTAAATTTAATTTTAATTTATAATTTGATTGGTTATTGATTGGTTGACCGCCTGGTTGGTAGTAATTTCAAAAATGGAGACCCGTAAATTCAGGTTGGTAATCCTCGTGTGGAGGCACGGGACGTAAGGAACCTCGTAGACTGAAGATTAGATTAGACCTTTATTTATTTTAGACTCTTGTTTACGGGACGAGACGGGGCTAGTAGAGCCACGGGATTGGGCTGGTAAACCTCGTAATTTGTTTACGGGACGGTGAGCCTCGTGAAGACACTTCAAGGGGGAGAACTGTCACGAGAAGAGCGCACTTTTAATCTTTGATTCCTTCGTGCGGCCATGGGGGGTAGTTGTGGTAGTAAAGAGGTACTCAGACCCGATTCTGAAGACACTCCATGGGATTGGATGAATCGATGTGATTTGGGATTCTATACTGCTCCTTGGCTGGACCTTCTAGCCGATTGGTCCACGAAACAATTTCAGTCTCGGTTAATTTATCCTCGTGCAGGGACTTTTAGACCAGAGTATCTCATTTCGGCACACAAACAGATATATGAAGGATTTGGCAACCCAGAATGGGATTATGATTACACGACCAAAGGTTATTTAGAGTGGATTAGAATGAAGCCAATTTGGGATCATTTTCATAAAATTAAAGAGACGAAAGAACAAAAGAATTCAATACCACATCCCAAGCGCAATGCAGAGGTGCAACCTGCTTTATTTCGATCCCTAGCCTCTGCTCCTCCGCTGATCGAGGAAACAAGAAACATTCCTGTAGATACACCGGCGAACGCTTCATGTCCCGCTGATAACGTTCCTAGCGTATCTCATAACACAGGCGCTAGAAGGAAAACTGTAATGAGCAGAAGAAACGAGACAAACGAATCTCACATGGATTCTGACGATGAAATAAACACAGCTTGTGTGTGGGCGCGAAGAGGAAAAGGATTTAAGATCTATCCGCCTTCAGCATCAGAATTAAAAGACATTATCAAGTTATTGCCTTCGATAAACAACCCAGTCAATTTCGTAGACATGCTCGTAAGAATGTGCAGGCACAAACAAATGGTTGGTGCAGATTATCGTCTTCTCATGCATGCTGTTCTCGGTGATAAATATGATGAAGATGCATTACTAGCCGCCGTCCCTTGTTTGAAACCGGAGAATGACGATTATGCCGTTACGGAGGTTAAGGAGGAAGAAAATGGGCAGACTACGACCAAACAAGTAATGAAGTTTTACTGGAAAGATATTGATAGAGCTATGAGAGAATTAAGGGAACAATTGACGCGTTATGTGCTCTCACGAAGACAGGCTAGCCGTGATCTTTCACAGGTTACTAATTGTAAACAGGAGAAGGCTGAACTCACTTCCAAGTTTTTGACACGCTTTAGCGAGACATGGACTTGTTTGGGAAATATGCCACTGAACCAGCAGCAAAGCAATCCTCTCTTTATCTCGACATTTCTGAATAATTGTCGTCCTGATGTGCAGAAGGTGTTGAAACATCATTTGAGTGACCGGAGTAATATGATAGTGAGAGCTCTAGGGGAAAAGATTAGAATTTTGGAGGGAGATGATCTTTTGGATACTAAGCAGGTGGCTTGTCTTTCCGTTGCTAGTGGTTACTCACAACAGAATTGGGGTGATCCACAAGGACGGGCGGGGAATAAGGGATTCCCCAGTGATAGATTGTGCTATTATTGTGGTAAAGAAGGACATTGGAAGCGCGAGTGTAGAAAGAAATGGATAGATGAGGATAGGGCATGTCAAAGAGCTGCTTCTGCTTCTTCTTCTAATCTTCAGCGTGGTGTGTCTCTTCCTTCTCCTCCCCCTCCTTCTCCTGCTTTGCCTACTGCAAGCGTAGGCCCATATCGAGCATAGAGCTGCCTACAGAGCTGTGACCCCATGATGTTACATTGTTCTTTCGACTCTTATCTAGCTAGTGATTTGCCTGTTGTAGAATTGGTTGTGGATGGAAAGGTGCTCCCTTTCTTAATTGACACTGGTGCTACAATGTCCTCGGTGGGAAAGTCATATGAGGGTCCGATGTCTAACAAAACCGTTCGCTCTGTGGGAATTGATGGGGTCCCTTTTCCTTCCCCTTGCACTCCTCCGTTACTGGTAACCTGTCCCGCTGACCCAGCACTTCGTAAACATCACTCTTTTGTGTTGATGTCACAGTGTCCTTTTAACTTAATGGGACGGGATCTAATGAGCCTGTTACATTTATCCATTTCGTTTCAGGGATCCAAGATGACTATTTGCACTCCTGACTTGCTGCCTCCTGCTTTATCTTATCTTTCTTCACATGAGACTGTACCAAATATCTCTGCTGTTTGCATGACTTCTGTAAACTCTGTTATTCCCTCTGCTGACCCTTCTACGGCTTTGGCTGAAATTCCCTCCTCTCTTTGGGCTGAACAGAAGGATGAGGTAGGCCTGGTTAATTGTGTTCCTTATGAAGCTAAGCTGAAACATCTGCTCCCTGTTTGTTAACCAGTATCCTCTCTCTGAGGATAAAGTCAAAGGGATTGATGTCATCCTACGGTCTCTCCTTGAACAAGGCGTGGTGAGAGAGTGTATCAGCCCGTATAATACACCTGTCAACCCCGTGTCCAAGCCAGACGGTACCTGGCGTTTTACGCAGGACTTGCGTAAGATTAATGAACTGATTGTTCCTGTAGCACCTATTGTACCTGACGTTTCCTCTGTAATATCACAAGTTCCTGCTGATCATTGCTGTTTCTCCGTCATTGATCTCTGCTCTGCTTTTTTCAGCGTTCCGGTTGGAGAAAACACACAGCCTTTGTTTGCGTTCACGCACAGACGGAAGCAGTATACTTGGACACGCCTACCACAAGGTTTTATTGATTCTCCAGCTGTGTTTTCAGCTGTAATTCGTAACGCACTTTGTGACCTCTCCCTCCCCCAGGGCTCTGTGATCCTGACCTACGCCGATGATCTTCTGATATCCGCTGAGTCCCCAGAAATCTGCCAAGCCGCATCATTGCACCTGCTCCAACATCTGGCGAAAAAGGGTTTCAAGGTTTCCAGAACCAAGCTCCAGTTCTGCAAGGACACTGTTAAGTATCTGGGCTTTGAACTTTCACAAGGTTGTCGTAAGCTGTCAGCTGATCGGGTGCAGGCGATTCTAGACATGAAACGCCCTGCCACTAAGCATGCCCTCATGTCTTTTCTGGGTCTTATCAATTACTGCAGACAATGGATCCCTGACTGCTCCTCCTATGACAAGATTCTCCGTGCTGCAATCTCTCCTCAAGACCCACAGCGACATCCTTTGACCTGGACTGACACTATGATTAATGCTTATCACTCCCTCAAAAGCGCTCTCTGCTCCGCCCATGCTCTGGGTTTACCTGACTACTCCAAGCCCTTTCATCTCTACGCCTGTGAACAACAAGGTACGGCGTCTGGTGTTTTGGCTCAGGAGCATGGGGGGGGGATTCGTCCGTGTGCGTTCTTATCTAAAACATTAGACTGTAAACACTGTTGCTCAAGGCTTGCCTGCGTGTCTAAGGGCTGTCGCCGCCTGTGCTATGATGGTTTCAGATGCAGAGAAATTGGTTTTGTCTCACCCACTGATCTTGCACTCGTCACATCAAGTTAAACAGGTATTGCAAAATTTGCAGACTCAACATATGACTGCACAGCGACGCTCCGGATATGAAACCATTCTCCTTTCTACTGATAATCTCGAAATTCGAGCCGCATCCTCTAATACTGTAGGTCACGCTCTCGCACGCCTTCTTAACTCTCAGGACGACACCTTAGAGGACACTGATCATGATTGTCTATCTGAAATCTTGCATACTACCAGTATCAGGCCTGATCTTTCCTCCAGCCCTCTGGAGACTGGGGAAGTAATCTTTGTTGATGGCTCTTGTTCTAAACCTTCAGATAATGTTTTCCTCTGTGGCTATTCTGTGTGTTCCCTGCCTGACATTGTACACGAGGCCTATGCTCTCCCGTTCTCTTCCGCTCAGGCAGCCGAATTGTATGCACTAATGCGTGCCTGTATTTTGTTTCAGGGCAAGGACGTCACTATCTACACAGACTCTCGTTATGCCTTTGGGGTGGCTCATGATTTTGGGAAGATTTGGCAGTCACGGGGCTTCCACGCAGCAGATGGGAAGCCCATTTCACACTCAACCTTAGTACAAAATCTTATTGATTCTTGTCATCTCCCTAGGTCACTCGCCATAGTCAAGACTAAAGCGCATGCCTCGGGAAACACCCCTGAACGCATGGGTAACTCTCTTGCTGATCTTATGGCAAAATTTGCTGCTGCTTCTGGTGTCATGTCTCCTGGTCTAGACTCTTCATCATGTAATACATCTTGTCTTGCTAGTAGTTTGATCCCAGATTTAGACCTTATCTCTTTACAGGCTTCAGCTTCTCCAAATGATTCTGCCTTTTGGCAGCTACAAGATGCTTATGTCGCCTCTGATGGCCTATGGTACAGCCAAGATGGCCGTCTTTGCCTTCCATCACATTGTCTTCCTTTCCTTGTGCGTGAATTTCATGGCGTAACACACCGTGCACGAAGGGGGGTAAAGGGGGACATGAACAAACTTTTCTGTATAGCTAATCTAAACAGTTTGGTGGATTCAATTCTCGAGAGATGCCTCATCTGCGCACAGAACAATCACTCCAAAGCAGTCGCGAAACACGAGTGTTTACCCATACCGACATCTCCATTCTCAGAATGGCAAACTGACTTCACACACATGCCTCCCTGTGGGCCGTTTAAATATCTCTTGGTGATTGTGGACAAATTTTCTAAATGGGTAGAAGCCTTTCCGTGTTCTAGAGAGAATGCAAAGGTAGTGACTCGTACGTTGGCAAAAGAAATAATACCTCGTTATGGGGTTCCAGATGCCATAGACTCAGACAAAGGTACCCCTTTCGCCTCAAAGGTCACACAAGATCTGTGTAAGTATCTTTCACTAAACTGGCGCTTTCACATTCCATACCATCCTCAATCTTCTGGTATCGTAGAGCGTACTAATCGAACATTGAAAGACAAACTAACTAAGGCTATGCAGACCACGGGTTCCAGAAATTGGGTAGACCTATTGCCAGCCACACTGGCTGAAATTCGCATGACATCGAAGCCTAGTCTCGGCGGCTATTCCCCCTACGAGATCATTTTTGGGCGACCGTTCCCTGTCCCCTGGAGAAAAGGGACTCCGGCTCTGGGTACCTCTGATTTGAAGACACATATGGATGAGTATTCTGCAGCCCTTATCGATAAATTGCATGAAATTTGTACTAAGGTCAATAGTACAATATCACTTCCACCATTGGCAAACACACACCCCTTCCAAGTGGGAGATAAGGTGCTGGTGCAATTTTTTAAAAGATTTGGACAATTGGGAAAACCTCGATATAGTGAGCCTGCAGAAATAGTCGCCATTACTCGTACTGCTGTTTTAACTGACCTTTTTCCACAGTGGATTCATGCCACCCAACTGAAGAAGGCTCCATAATAAAGTTGTATTACAATAATCAGTTGCTATTAACGCTTTTAGTGTCCCTATCTAGTCTCTTTCTCTCTCTCTCTCCCTTTCTCTGTGCTATAGAATTGACCTGTGTGCAAACGCTGACTGAGTTGTGCAGCCCGGCTGACTGAGAATCCGTTACTGCCCGTGAGACGTTGTGAACAAAGGGGGGAAGAGATCTTGCGCCCAGTCTGGAATCTGAACCGTTTGGAACCGTGGAACCGAACCACCTCACTACAATCCATGATGGTCCACATCGCGGGTCTCATGACATCACTGCTCGGGGCAGGGCTACCCGCCCGAGCCTTCAGGATCACTTCCTTGCTCGGGGCAGGGTTACCCGCCCGAGCATTCGTGGCTGCTGCATCTCTGCTCGGGGCAGGGTTACCCGCCCGAGCCTTCGTGACCATTTTCCTATTGCTCGGAGCAGGGTTACCCGCTGGAGCTGGACCTTGAGACAACATCTTCTGGCAATTTGCTAACTGGACTGCACGGGCTCACACAAATGAAAGTTGTTATGTATGTCATTTGATGCCATCCTCCACTATTATTACACGCCCACCTTTGCCGTTATGCTCTGAAGCTTTATATTATGCTTGGGGGCCAAAAGGCCAACCTTCTAAATTTTGGGGCCCTTTCTGTAATTACTCTCCTCACCCTTCTGTGGTAGCAAAGTTAAACCAGACTTCTTCAGTACATGGCACAAATACCCCCGACATTATATTACAAGATTCTATTCTCACTACTCTAAAAGTAGATATGCCTTCTAATTTCACTTTCCCTCATTGTTTCAGAAGGAATTACTCTCAAAAAAGTAACATTTATTTAGGACACATTCCTAAGTCTCAATGTAAGCAGATATATGATCAGAACTCCGTCACCTCTCCATGTCCTCACTGGATCCCGAATTCATGTCGATGTAACCCTCCGCTAACTGATTGTACACTCAACAGTATCGGATATATCAAAAATACATGTAGGGCTCATCCTAATTGCGTTCCACCACACCCTAATAATTATCCTGGTGTTAAATTGGCATTAAACTGGTACTGGTACTGCGGTAATAGTAATCTCCTTGTTTCGTTTCCCACCAACTGGTCAGGCATTTGCGCTCCCATACAACTCAAAAACGCTATCACTGCTATCCATCCTTTCTCTGCTCATCGCCCAAAACGAGATGTTATTCATAATTTTCCACCCCTGGAACATCATCTTACTACTAGGTGGCACAGGTTTTGGACATCAATGTTTCCTCATTTTGGTGTAGCTGATCTATGGAAGAATGTAGAATTAACACATTATCGCTTGGCCAGCTTTGTTAATGAAACCATTAAAGCTGTCGATGGTATTAGAACAGAATTAACCTCCCTGCGTCTAATGACTACTCAAAATCGTATGGCCCTTGATATTTTGTTAGCAGAAAAGGGGGGTGTTTGTGCTATGATCGGAGACAGCTGTTGCACTTTTATTCCTACTCATGGTAACCCGGATGGTGAAATAGGTGCAGCCGTACATCAAATGAGACAGATTGCTCAACAATTAGAACATGATGAACATGGGGATACGGCAGGGGTGGGTGTGGTTTTCTGGACTGTTTGGTAATTGGTCTAGTTGGTCTGCTATTTTTTCTATGTGCATCCCTGTAGTGGTGATTGTTCTTTTGTTTATTTTTCTGGGACCTTGCATTCTGAGATGCTTGATGGACAGAATGCATAAGATGATTTATAGTCTTACCCGCAAACCTCTGCATAGAGAGAATAATGTATATTATCGTCCTGCTAGGGTGTAACACTAATCTTAATCATAATCTTACTTACTTACATATTTACTTAAAATCTAAAGTTAATACTGTGATTAGTATTAAAGGGGGGGATTCCCTGGATTCCTTCGTGAATGCCTTCCCTTCGGACCCGGAGACGAATCGCTCAGAAATGGACAGGAGAACACGTGTGGGTTGTTCACATGCCAGTTTATTCGCTCGCTTCGTCTGAATGAAAACATTTGTGGGAATGTCTTATAGTGTTGCTGTGTTTATGTTTTGTCTTCGTGTGTGTGTGTGTGTGTCTATGTGTGTGTGTCTATGTAGAAGTGTGTAATGATCTTGAATCAATCATAATAATATAATAACATATTTTTGCTGACAGTAAGGTACAGATAGATATCAGAGTTTTGGCTTAATATTATGTCTGATTCTCGGAATAGTGTGGAATGTTAAACATAGATACTGTAGAAGGTCAAAGGCACACAAAGTTTGCACAGAAAGGATCATCTGAATAATTCTTAATAATTAACATGAATGATTCTTAATACATGAATGTGTGGCCAGTCAGTAAATTACATCTTGATTATCTTGATTCCATCAACATAAGTAAAATAACAAATAACAATCAGTTCTTAATAAGGAATGTTATAAGAGAATAAACATAAAAAATAAGAACAACTTAACCACAAGAACAATGAGAATATGTCTGAAAGAGAGAGAACAATTAAACCACTAACAGGATTAAACTTATAACTAAATTAGGTTAATGCTCTTAAACTAAAAATCCTTAGAATCATAAGATCTTAATTATAATTGTAATGTCATTATGAAACTAATCTAGAACTATGAAACTAACATTAATCACGGAATGTATTCATTAATTACGGGATCTATAAAACTAACATTAATCATTACCATAGTATATTTCAATATATTTCAGTGTATTTCATAGCCTTTATGAAGCCATGACCTAAGATTCAACTGAATGAATAAGCATAATCATGAACTTTAATTCTACTATTTCTGAGTGTGGTATGAGTCGATCTGACACTAAAACAGACCTTCAGACACTTCTCTGTTCAAAATACACATTCATAAACAAAATGTTCCCAAACAATGTCCAGCCGGACCTAAGGTCATTTCAAACTAAATCTTAACACAGAATAAGCTAAGAATCACTATTTCACTAAACTTACATATACCTACATATATCCTGATTTAACCTACTGATTCTGATTCATATTCTGATCATAATCTACATATAATAAATTTTGACCCAACACTGACTGACCAGGGCACCTCATTTATGTCACGTACACTGAACGAACTGTATAGGTTGTTGGGTATTAAGCTGATCCGCACCAGCGTGTATCACCCACAAACGGACGGTTTAGTTAAACGGTTCAACCGTACCCTCAAGAACATAATTAAAAAATTCGTAAGTGAGGACGCACGTAATTGGGATAAATGGCTTGCTATTTGCAGTGCGAGAGGTCCCCCAAGCCTCCACGGGGTTCTCCCCATTTGAATTGTTATACGGGCGTAAGCCGCGCAGCATTCTAGATGTGCTGCGTGAAAATTGGGAGGAGGGACCTTCACCAAGTAAAAACGAAATCCAATACGTTATTGACCTGCGCGCAAAACTCCACACACTCATGCACCTAACTCAGGAGAATTTGCGGCAGGCCCAAGAACGACAGACCCGCCTGTACGACAAGGGTACGCGCCTTAGGGAGTTCGCACCGGGAGATAAAGTACTCGTACTGTTGCCCACATCGAGCTCCAAATTGGTCGCGAAGTGGCTAGGACCCTTTGAGGTCACACGGCGAGTCGGGGACGTTGACTATGAGGTGAGGCGAGCGGATAGGGGTGGGGCGCTACAGATTTACCACCTCAACCTGCTCAAACTCTGGAATGAGGAGGTCCCCGTGGCATTGGTGTCGGTGGTTCCGGAGAAGGCGGAGCTGGGGCCGGTATGTGGCATCACATACCTCTCTGGTCCCCTGTGGAGACCACCTCTCCCCGGCCCAACTCGCGGAGGTTGCCCAGTTGCAGACCAAGTTTTCGGATGTGTTCTCGCCCCTGCCCGGTCACACTAACCTCATAGAGCACCACATTGAGATGCCCCCGGGGGTGGTAGTGCGTAGCTGCCCTTACAGGTTACCCGAGCACAAGAAAAAGGTGGTTCGGGAAGAACTTGAGGCCATGCTCGAAATGGGCATCATCGAGGAGTCCCACAGTGACTGGAGCAGCCCAGTGGTCTTGGTACCCAAGGCCGACGGGTCGGTCTGGTTCTGTGTAGTCTATAGAAAAGTCAGTGCGGTGTCTAAATTCGATGTGTACCCAATGCCTCGTATTGATGTGTTGCTCGATCGGCTAGGCACGGCTCATTTTTACTCAACACTGGATTTAACAAAGGGTTATTGGCAGATCCCCTTGACTCCATTATCCCGGGGAAAAAACGGCCTTTTCCACACCATTCGGCTTATACCAATTCGTCACACTTCCTTTTGGGCTGTTTGGGGCACCCGCTACATTTCAGCAGCTGATGGATAGGGTCCTCCGCCCCCACGCCACCTATGCGGCCGCCTACCTCGACGACATTATCATCTATAGTAATGACTGGCTGAGGCACCTCGAACATCTGAGGGCCGTCCTTAGGTCGCTGAGGTGAGCGGGTCTCACAGCCAACCCGAAGACGTGTGCGATTGGGCGGGTGGAAGTACAGTATCTGGGCTTCCATTTGGGCAACGGGCAGGTGCATCCCCAAATTAACAAGACAGCAGCAATTGCGGCCTGCCCGAGGCCCAAGACCAAAAAGGGGGTTAGACAGTTCCTGGGGCTGGCTGGCTATTATCGTAGGTTTATACCTAATTATTCGGACATCACCAGCCTGCTGACTGATCTGACTAAAAAGGAGGCACCAGATCCGGTCCAGTGGACGGAGGAATACCAGCAGGCTTTTTCTAAGGTAAAGGCTGCACTGTGTGGGGGGCCACTTTTACACTCCCCTAACTTTTCTCTCCCCTTTATGTTGCAGACGGATGCGTCGGACAGAGGGCTGGGGGCCGTTTTGTCCCAGGAGGTGGAGGGGGAGGATCGCCCAGTCTTATACATCAGTCGCAAGCTGTCGGAGCATGAGGGGCGCTACAGCACCATTGAGAAAGAGTGCCTGGCGATCAAGTGGGCGGTCCTCGCCCTCCGTTACTACCTGCTGGGACACCCTTTCACCCTCTGTTCGCACCACGCACCCCTCCAGTGGCTCCACCGCATGAAGGATGCCAACCCGCGGATCACCCGTTGGTATCTGGCACTCCAACCTTTTAACTTCAAGGTGGTCCACAGGCCGGGGGCGCAGATGGTCGTGGCGGACTTCCTCTCCCGTCAAGGGGGGGGGTTGAGTCGGCTGCAGGCCAGATGGGCGCCCGGCCTGAGTCGGGCAGTGGGGGTATGTGGCAGCGGGGGCGTGGTCAAGCATCGGTCTGTGACAGGAGGGCAGAGTCAGGGAAGGTAAGTGGCAGAATCACTATACCTGTCGTTAATTAATGTGTTTGTGTGTCTTCCCAGTGACCACGCCCTATTTAAGGAGAGAGAGCGAGAGAAGAGGGAGCTCTCTCCCGAACCAGACGGCTGATGTGTGTGCATGTGTCTGAGTGTGTGAGAGTGTTTATAAAAGCTGAAAAGCTGATTAAAAGAAAGTTTTGTGAACTCAGTTCTGGCCTGCCGTCCTTCTGTGCTCCACCCACCTAGTACATGAACTGTCACAGAGTCTTGCATGAATAAAACAACATTACTGGCTCATTCATTCACTCCACAGAATCTGGCTGTAAGAGCCTTACATATTTAGCCCACTTGGTACAGGATTTAATAAAACACCTGTGTGTTTTAATTTGTTGATTTCTCTTTGTGTCATGGAATTGCTGTTGCACTAGAGGGATGAAATGGAAAATTAAAACTTCAGATTTTGACTCTGGGTCTGTCGTTTAGCACCACTGTCCACTTTTGTCATTTAGTGTCACCACTGCGGCAGCGCAGCAAGGAGTGCTTGCCGAGAGGTAGAAGACAACTGCTGGCCCACTGTCGTTACACTAGTCTCCCTTAAAGTGGGTGTCCAGCCAAGATTACTCCAAAGGATCAATGCAGAACCCTCAATGATGTAAAGAACAACCCTATCTCTGTTCATGAGTCTACTATATGCAAAACATTGAACAGGAAGGGTGTCCATGGCAGGGCACCATGGAGGAAGCTGCTGCTCTCCAAAAAATACATTGCTATGTACATAACTAACATTTGCCAAAGTGCACCTTGACACTCCACAAATGAGAAAATGCTTTGTGGACTGATAAAACAAAAGGTTGAATTATTTGGGAAGAACACACAAAACTATGTATAGTATAAAAAGGTCACCGCATACCAACATGGAAACATCATCCCAATGGTGAAGTACAGTGCAGGGAACATCATGATTTGGGGCTGCTTTGTTGCCTTAGGGCCTGGACAGCTTGCCATCATCAAGAGGAAAATTAATTCTCAAGTTTATCCTACGGGATCATGTCATGGTAGCTGTCCACCAGACAAAGCTCAGTAGAAGCTGGGTGATGCACCAGGACAATGACCCTAAACACTAAAGTAAATCTATGACATGATGGCTTAAAAAAGAAAGAAAAAAGAGATCCACTTTTTGGAATGGCCCAGTCAGAGCCCAGATCTTAATCCAATGGAGATGTTGTGCAATGACTTCTTGAGATCTAGACATCTGAAGAATATGGCTGAGCCGATGCAGTTTTGTAAGGCATCTGGTCCAAAATTCCTCCTGAACATTGTGCACGTCTGATCCACAGCTCCTGGAAGTACTTGTTTGAGGTTATTTCTGCCAAAGGAGGTTCTACCAGTCATTAATTCCAAAGCTTCACTTATTTCTTCCGCCAGCATTGTGAATGTTTAATGAGTGTATTAAAAAAGACCTAACAGATTGCAATTATTTATGTGTTATTAGTTAAAACAGATTGAAGTTCTTCATCATTATTCTAACTTACATGAAAATCAGACCACATTGTAAGATGAATTTCTACAGAAATGGAGGTAATTCCAAAGGGTTCACTTGATTTTTCTTGCCACTGTATACAAATTGCAGGCTACTGAATTTATTTACATGAGTGGATTTAGTGGATATGGTACCAAGAAACTGAACAATAGTTGGGAATTAAATTGGGGGATTTAAACATCCTACATCGATATCTTCACAGCATTATCAGTGTACTATAGTTGTGTTTGGTCACTTTGTAGACATAATTACTAAAGCATGTCTGTGAAGGTTCTTAGTCATCCAGGTCATTGTAAACCATAGGTACCTATGAATTACTAAAGCAGTTTCCAGACATTGTGAAGTATAGAGCCTTAGAGGTAAGTGATAAATCCACTGCACAAAATGGACCTGTATGCACAATAAAAGCACATAGTCTTTTTCTGCAGGTTTACTTCCAACAGTAAATATACAGACATTCTGGCTGGCCTTCACTCGGGGATCCCATTCATCTATTATGTACTCATCCATGCTGTGTTTTACTAGTTAAGTTTGAGCACTTCACCATCCTGTTCACAGTTTTCATTTCATTTGCATCTTCCTGACAGGAGGATATTCTGTTTATGCCTTCCTCCAGACAGTCAGTGAGCCCATCGTTTTACATATTGATTTGATTTGTGGGCCAAGCCCCATCATTGAACGTTTACACCTGGTTGCCTTTAATATATCAGTATAAAAAGAGATGTTTCTACAGTTGATGGAGGAGGCAGTGATAGGAAAAGTGAGATTAAGTGAGAATGGACAGAGTATAATTCATATTTAGTCTCTCTCTCTCTCTCTCTCTCTCTCTCTCTCTCATTAGACTAGTCTGTCTTAAGGGTTTCCTTTCAAAGACTGTCCACCAGATTTAATCAATATCTTAGTCTTTCACAAAAACAAGTTTGAGGGTCATGAGACCAAGTCCTACAACTTTCCAGGAAAGTTTGGATATTTTCCAAAATGCAATAAAACCAAAATTCTGTGATTTGATCATTCATGTGAACCTTTATCTAACTGACAAAAGTACAAAGAAAAGATGTTCAATATCTTTACTGACCAACTTAATTGTATTTTGTAAATATATACAAAGTAAGAATTTGATGCCTGCAACACACTGAAAAAAGTTGGGACAGAGGCATTATTACCATTGTGTTACATCACCTTTCCTTTTAATAACACTTTTTAGTCATATGGAAACAGAGGATACTAATTGTTACAGAATTTTTGTCCATTCTTGCTTGATAAAAGACTTCAGCTGCTCAACAGTCTGTGGACACTGCCGTATGATTCTCCTCTTTATGATGTGCCATACATTCTCAAAAAGAGACAAATCTGGTGTGGTAGCAGGCCAGTCAAGTACACACACTCTGTGTCTATGAAGCCACATTGTTGTAGTCTGTGCAGAATGCAGTGCAGTCCTGGCACTGTCTTGCTGAAATAAGCATGGACTTCCTGGGAAGAGACATTGCCTTGATAGCAACATATGTCTCTCTAAAATCCCAGTGTATGCCTCTGCATCAGTGATATCTTCACACATGCAACTCACCCATGCTGTGGGCACTGATGCCCCCCATGCCATCACAGATACTGGCTTTTTCACCTTTCTCTGATAACAAACTGGATGGTCATGTTCACCTTTGGCACAGAGAACTTGACGTCCAGTTTTCCCCAAAACAAGCTGAAATGTGGACTCATCTGATCACAGCACATGTTTCCACTGTCTTTTGGTCCATCTGAGATGAGTTCGGGACCAGAGAAATCGGTGGAGTTTCTGCACAGAATTGATGAATGGCTTCCTCTTTGCGTAATACAGTTTCAGGTTGCATTTCTGGATACAGCAGCAGACTGTTAAGTTTTATATATATATATATATATATATATATATATATATATATATATATATACACACACAAAACCCCGATTCCAAAAAAGTTGGGACAAAGTACAAATTGTAAATAAAAACGGAATGTAATGATGTGGAAGTTTCAAAATTCCATATTTTATTTAGAATAGAACATAGATGACATATCAAATGTTTAAACTGAGAAAATGTATCATTTAAAGAGAAAAATTAGGTGATTTTAAATTTCATGACAACACCACATCTAAAAAGTTGGGACAAGGCCATGTTTACCACTGTGAGACATGCCCTTTTCTCTTTACAACAGTCTGTAAACGTCTGGGGATTGAGGAGACAAGTTGCTCAAGTTTAGGGATAGGAATGTTAACCCATTCTTGTCTAATGTAGGATTCTAGTTGTTCAACTGTCTTAGGTCTTTTTTGTCGTATCTTCTGTTATATGATGTGCCAGATGTTTTCTATGGGTGAAAGATCTGGACTGCAGGCTGGCCAGTTCAGTACCCGGACCCTTCTTCTACGCAGCCATGATGCTGTAATTGATGCAGTATGTGGTTTGGCATTGTCATGTTGGAAAATGCAAGGTCTTCCCTGAAAGAGACGTCGTCTGGATGGGAGCATATGTTGCTCTAGAACCTGGATATACCTTTCAGCATTGATGGTGTCTTTCCAGATGTGTAAGCTGCCCATGCCACACGCACTAATGAAACCCCATACCATCAGAGATGCAGGCTTCTGAACTGAGTGCTGATAACAACTTGGGTCGTCCTTCTCCTCGAGTTTTAGCTGGCAATGGCAGATGGCACGGTGAATTGTGTTCACATATAATGTTCTCTGGAAATATTCTTGAGCCCATTTTGTGATTTCCAATACAGAAGCATGCCTGTATGTGATGCAGTGCCGTCTAAGGGCCCGAAGATCACAGGCACCCAGTATGGTTTTCCGGCCTTGACCCTTACGCACAGAGATTCTTCCAGATTCTCTGAATCTTTTGATGATATTATGCACTGTAGATGATGATATGTTCAAACTCTTTGCAATTTTATACTGTCGAACTCCTTTCTGATATTGCTCCACTATTTGTCGGCGCAGAATTAGGGGGATTGGTGATCCTCTTCCCATCTTTACTTCTGAGAGCCGCTGCCACTCCAAGATGCTCTTTTTATGCCCAGTCATGTTAATGACCAATTGCCAATTAACCTAATGAGTTGCAATTTGGTCCTCCAGCTGTTCCTTTTTTGTACCTTTAACTTTTCCAGCCTCTTATTGCCCCTGTCCCAACTTTTTTGAGATGTGTTGCTGTCATGAAATTTCAAATGAGCCATTATTTGGCATGACATTTCAAAATGTCTCACTTTCGACATTTGATATGTTGTTTATGTTCTATTGTGAATACAATATCAGTTTTTGAGATTTGTAAGTTATTGCATTCCGTTTTTATTTACAATTTGTACTTTGTCCCAACTTTTTTTGAATTGGGGTTGTGTGAGTTTTGTGTATATATATATATATATATATATATATATATATATATATATATATATAAGTCCCCCCAGGATTTCACGGGCCTTTTTTGTGATTGTTGCGGGCTAAAATGTCTGATGTTGCGGGGGGTTTTCCAAAAAATTGTGATGAAAGTTGCGGTGTTTTTTAGATTGTTATTGCGATTACATTGCGGGAGGAAGTGAAAGTTGCGAGAAATTGTTGCGATTTTCTCTTTTTGTGATTAAAATTGAGTGATATGTTAAATATTCAGTTATTCCTGAAAAACTATTGATTAAAAAAACAAAGACACTGAGAAATGGTCCTATAAACATCTTTACCAATATGAAAGATTACCAGGACTACAAAAATGCAGAAAAATAGGCTTTACTTATCCAAATGCTCCTGTTGGTTCAAAAGTTAAAGTGCATAGAACCTCACAGCACAACATGAAGTTACCTTAAAATATAATATAAATGCCTCAGCTTTCATGTAAGAAAAAAAACTATTAAAACTAGTACTGTGCACAGGCAGTCTCTCCTGAAGACTAAATTAAACAATAATTATAAACTAATAAAATAAATGGCTCAGGCTTCATAGAAAAAAAAACAATTTGAACAGAATCTCACAGTATGATGCTGAAGCTGCCTAAACAATGGAAAATAAAATACCATTTTGGCAAAAATGTTGGCATCCATTAATTTATTGTATTAAGTAAAAAAATAATGTAAAGTGCACACAGTCCTTCACTGTAAACATAACACACTTTCAGTAACAGAATTTAAGCCTACATAAACATTGACTCACACATACTGCTTCTCTTGAACGTATACATGGAAGTAAGCAGTGTTGCCAGATACTGCAGACGTTTTCCAGCCCAAATTATGTTCAAAACCCACCAAAATGCACTTGAAACCGCCCAATCTGGCAACACTGGAAGTAAGGCGGAAGGTAGTTTGTCGACGTCACCTCAAGACGATGCCAACGATTGGTCAAATTTGCGGGAAAGTTATGGTGATTGGATATAATTGCAACACCACCCTGAATTCGCGGGGATTGGTTGAATTTGCGTTGAAGTTGCAAATTGCAACATCGCGAAATCCTGGAGGGTCTGATATATATCTGACGTATTCCCAAGCCCATTAGGCTATATTTGCCACATTAGCATGATATTTTCTCACGCAGTGCCAGCTGAGGGCTCGAAGGTCACACACATTCAAGAGTGGTTTCTGACCTTGCCCTTTACGTTGTGAGATGTCTCCAAATTCCCTGAATCTTTTCATGATATTATGTATTGTAGCCCAATCATGATACCCTCCCCTGTTACCAATTAACCTGCTTATTTTGGAATCTTCTAAAATGGTGTTACTTGAATATCCTATAAACTTTTCAGTCTTATTTTGCCTCTGTCCCAACTTTTTTTTTTTTTTGAGTGTGTTGCAGGCATCAAATTCTAACTTCATTTATATTTACACAATACAATTAAGTTGGTCAGTAAAACTATTGAACTACTTTTCTTTGTACTTTTTTTCAGTGAAATAAAAGTCCATGTGAAATAACACATCACAGATTTTTGTTTTTTATTGCATTTTGGAAAATATCCCAGCTTTTCTGGAAATGGGGATTGTAGTTGAAGAACTAGTTTCAAACGAGGGCAAGTTAGTACTTCATTATTTATGTCTTAAACCAGAGCATTGTTGAATTAGTGAACATGATTGGTTAGAAGGTGTTGATCAATTTTCTATAACAGTACTACTTGGAGGGCGTCACGGTGGTGTAGTGGTTAGCGCTGTCGCCTCACAGCAAGAAGGTCCGGGTTCGAGCCCCATGGCCGGCGAGGGCCTTTCTGTGTGGAGTTTGCATGTTCTCCCCGTGTCCGCGTGGGTTTCCTCCGGGTGCTCCGGTTTCCCCCACAGTCCAAAGACATGCAGGTTAAGTTAACTGGTGACTCTAAATTGACCGTAGGTGTGAATGTGAATGGTTGTCTGTGTCTATGTGTCAGCCCTGTGATGACCTGGCGACTTGTCCAGGGTGTACCCCGCCTTTCGCCTGTAGTCAGCTGGGATAGGCTCCAGCTTGCCTGCGACCCTGTAGAACAGGATAAAGCGGCTAGAGATAATGAGATGAGATGAGTACTACTTGGAACACTACTGTTGGAACAGTAGTGCCAGCTGTCACTCAAATGAAATTATATTAACACACACTGTCTAATACATTATTGTTGCAATGGTAACAATTCATACACAGGGATTTTCCATAATCTAAGACTAATAATGTAATTTTTTTCATCACTGGTGGACCTTCAAGATTGAGGACTTTCAAGCACTTATTAACTTCAAGGGAAAAGGCTTCAAAGAATTTTCCAGGAAGATCCACCATAACCTTGACCAAGATAAAGTGGTTCCAGATGATGTGTGAAGGAATAAATAAATGTTATCACATCTTGGACAAATTATTGTAGAGGTGTTCAACTACATTGACTTAGAATTATTTTCAATTTGTGACATGATGTTATGACAGTTGTAATATGGTATGTGTAAATATGTCTTAATTAAGTAATACACTACCAAGTTCACTGTCACATGGGTTCTATGACAAAATGATGACACAGCCAAGGAGTGCAACTTCGGTGCAGAAAAAGGTGTTTATTTTCAGTCCGTTTTTCCACAAAGTGAACAAAAATAAAATCATACGAATGGGAACAATAGTGTTCAAACTTTTAAACAAAAAAAAAAAAATAGGCCTATGAATTTCACAAAATAAACAAAAGTGTATTTACAAGAAAAGCAGAAAAATAATTCCAGTCTGAAGAGCTTACACAGCACAGGACAGGGCTACAAACCAGACTGAATGCCAGAAAAAACCCGAGACAGATTACCTCTCTTCAGAGGGATTAAGTAGTCCTGAATAAAAATAAAATAAACCTCTAAAATAAACCAAGCCGGTCTTACATCAACAAAAACCCCATTTACCACCATTTACATACAATGTCAGGTTTCACAAACTACAAAATGTTACATAATTATCATCCAACACATCCGTTCCCAATACAACATAACAATTCATTTTTCCATTAATTGATGGTAATTGGAGGAACCCATTAGACCATCAGCACAAGCTTGTGGTCATTGACGAGACTGGCACTACAAAGCCAGCCCGGTCTCCAATGTTCGGGTCCTTTGCAACCAGGAAATACTGCAGGATGGAACAGAGAGACAAACAACGCGAGGCTCCAACTCACCACGCTAAAATAAGTAACTAAAAAATGTTAAATGCATTTCTGTGTGTATGTTGTCATTTACAATAGTTACGAGGTACTTTTGTTACAGAAAACTATCACTACAAATAACTTGTGTGTGCACCCACAAAGTTAGATGGCTGAAATTAGCGATAGCAACATGAAATATATCAGCATGTATGTGTGTAGTGCATTTTATAGCATCTCACGCTGGTGCATCAAGAGCTCCGTGTGACATTACCACCTTCCTCTCCTAGGGTGGCAATACTTGGCAGCCTGGATAGGTAGTCAGCAACAACATTCTGCTGGCCTCGCTTATGATGGACACAGAACTGGAAAGGCTGCAACTCCAAGTACCATCTTGTCACCCGGGCGTTCTTATTCTTCATGGTGTTCATCCATGTCAGTGCTCGGTGGTCTGTATAAAGATCAAAATCCCAGCCCAACAGATAATACCTCAGACTATCTAAAGCCCACTTAATTGCAAGGCATTCCTTTTCCACAGCTGAATACCTTGTTTCCCGTGGCAGCAGTTTCCTACTTAGGTATAAGACAGGCCTTTCTTCCCCTCGATCTCCTTGCGCGAGGACCGCTCCCAGGCCACATCCGGAAGCATCCACCTCTACAAGGAACCGCTTTTTGAAATCTGGTGTCTGGAGTACAGGGGAGGCACACAAACAACTCTTCAAAGTATTAAAGGCAGCTTCACATTCATCACTCCATTTCACTGGATTACTGACAGATTTCTTAGTCAGGTCTGTTAAGGGAGCAGCAATGGTAGCACAATGAGGGATGAATTTTCTGTACCAGCCAATCATGTCCAGGAAAGATTTTACCTGTGTCTTGGTGGTTGGACGTGGACTATCCCGGATTGCTTGCACCTTGTCCACCTGCGGCCTTATGGTTCCTTTTCCCAGCTGATATCCCAGGTACCTTGTCTCTGCTTTTGCCCACTCACACTTTTGCACATTCAGTGTCAGGCCTGCTTGCTGGATTTTTCCCAGGACGCAATGCAGGTGCTCCAAATGTTGTTGCAAGGTGTTGCTGAAAATAACTACATCATCTAAATAAGCAGCACTACAATCAGAGCAATCCTGGAGTATTTGGTCCATCAACCGTTGGAAACTGGCAGGTGCACCATGAAGGCCAAAGGGCATCATACGAAACTGGAATAGGCCCCCCCATGGCGAACGTGTTTGTGACGCGCTCCCGACACCGATTGTATTTATTGTTTATTTTAGTAATTTTGATTGTGACAAATGCTCAGTGCTTGTACACTAGGATCACCTATAGCAAAGACACACTTCTGGACATTGGTAAAATTCACCACGGGCCCAGTCCAGTCCTTCTGGACTGTAGCTTTCTTCTCATCACTGACAGCGACCGAAGCTACACCGACACCATCCGGCAGGCCGCATCATCACCAGACTCGAGTAGGCGAAACGGCCGACAATCCACACACCCAAAACGGAGGCACAGTAAGAGAGGTGGGCTACATGCTAGGCTAAAGTCTAGAGCTACAAGACCACTGTTACCTAGCCTTCTGCTAGCTAATGTTCGCTCACTCGAGAACAAGATGGATGAGCTGAGAACCAGGATAACATCTCAACGTGAGATCAGAGTGTTGTGCCCTGATTTTTATGGAAACCTGGACTACTGCAAGCCTGCCAGACCCGGCCATTGAACTACAGACCCACTCCATGCACCGCAGAGACCGCACATCTGCTTCCGGTAAAAACAAAGGTGGCGGTGTGTGTGTTTATGTTAACAACAGATGGTGTACAGACGTACAGGTGGTTGAAAAACACTGTTGTGCAGACATTGAAGTGCTGATGGTGATGTGCAGACCCTTTTATCTACCGAGGGAGTTCAGTGCTGTGTTTATGCTGGCTGTTTACATCCCGCCGCGGGCCGACCGCACTACAGCGCTAGGACTACTACATGACATCATCGGCAAATATGAGACCACACACCCAGATGCTGTGTTCATCGTGGCTGGGGATTTTAATCATTGCAGCCTCAGGACTGTGCTACCAAAGTACCATCAACACGTGAGCTTTCCGACAAGGGACAATAACATCCTGGACCATGTCTATAGCAACGTGAGAAATGGCTACAAGGCTGTGCCCCTCCCCCACTTTGGACAGTCTGACCACATCTCTGTGTTCCTCTACCCAGCTTACAAGGCCCTTCTCAAACAAGCCCCCCCCAGTGAGTAAAACTGTTCAAGTCTGGAATGAAGAGACTGATCTAGTGCTCCAGGACTGCTTCAGTTCTACAAACTGGGATGTATTTAAGACTGATGCTTTGAGAGAAGACTGTTCTGTGGATTTAGAGGAATATGCATCTGTGGTCACCAGCTACATCAGTACATGTATTAATGACGTCCCCACCAAGCGCTGCAAAACATATCCTAGCCAAAAACCTTGGATTAACAGTGAAGTACGCTCCATGCTACATGCACACTCCACCGCTTTTGCCTCTGGCGACACAGATGGATATAAAAAGGCCAGATATGACCTATGCAGATCCATCAGGGAAGCCAAGAGGCAGTACAGACTGAAGCTGGAAGGTTATTACAACACCTCAGGCTCCAGATGCATGTGGCAGGGCCTGCAACACATCACCAATTTCCAGCAGAAGAACAGCAGGGTCACAGCCAACCACAACACATCACCAGATGAGCTGAACGAGTTCTATGCTCGCTTCGACACCCTCGACACCAACCAACACAGAGGGATTCTACCAACAGAGGCAGCACAGAGCTCTTCACCTATTGTGACCATAACCGAGGTGAGCAAGGTCTTCAGGAGGACTAACCCCTGAAAGGCAGCCGGCCCTGACAAAATCCTGGCCGTGCTTTGAGGGCCTGCTCCACACAGTTAGCAGAGGTCTTCACAGACATTTTCAACCTGTCCCTCTCCATGTCTTCTGTGCCCACATGCTTCAAGACCACCACCATAGTTCCCCTCCCAAAGAAAAACAGTATAACATGCCTGAATGACTATCGACCAATTGCACTCACTTCAGTTGTAATGAAGTGTTTTGAGAGGATAGTCATGTCATACATCAAAAAGGACATACCAGACACAATAGACCCCCTTCAATTCGCATATCATCAGAACCGTTCAACTGATGATGCTGTCAATGCAGCCATCCACACAGCCTTGTCACACCTGGAACACAGGGACACCTATGTTCGAATGCTGTTTGTGGACTACAGTTCAGCCTTCAACACCATCATCCCCAGCAGACTGACTGAGAAGCTCTCCACCCTTGGACTGACATCCTCCCTCTGCTGCTGGGTTCTGGACTTTCTCACAAACAGACCCCAGGCTGTCAGAGTCAGTACAAGAACATCCAGCACCAAGACAGTGAGCACAGGGACCCCCCAAGGTTGTGTGCTCAGTCCACTCCTGTACACCCTCTTCACCTATGACTGCACCCCCACCCAGAGCAACACTTCCATCATTAAGTTCGCTGACAACACCACTGTCATTGGGCTGATCACCAGCGGAGATGAGAGCGCCTACAGGGAGGAGGTGGCTCAGCTGGTCTCCTGGTGCCAGGAAAATAACCTCTCCTTGAATGCTGAGAAGACCAAGGAGATGATTATTGACCCAAGGAAGAGGAGGAGAGACCAGCACGCCTCACTGCACATCAACGGGACACAGGTGGAGAGGGTGAAAACATTTAAATTCCTTGTAACTCACATCAGTGAGGATCTCACCTGGTCACACAACACACAGCAGACCATCAAGAAGGCTCAACAGAGACTCTTCTTCCTGAGGAAGCTGAGGAAATTTGGACTGTCTACCAAACTCTTCAGCAACTTCTACAAGTGCACAGTGGAGAGCGTCCTGACAAATTCCATCACTGTGTGGTACGGGAACTGCACAACTCAGGACAGAAAGGCTCTCCAGCGTGTCATTAAAATGGCACAGTTCATCTGTGGAGCTGTCCTCCCCCCACTACAGGGCATTTACAACACCCAGGTCACAAAAAGGGCACAGAGCATCATCAGGGACCAAACACACCCACAACACAGACTATTCATGCTCCTACCATCTGGCAGACATGACAGGAGTGTGAAAGCAAGGACTACTAGACTGACAAACAGTTTTTACCCCCAGGCCATCAGGCTTTTGAACCAAGGATTATAATCACCATCTACCTCTATATTTCCATCAGGCTTTTGAACCACGGATTATAATCACCATCTACCTCTATATTTCCATCAGACTTTGAGCCACGGATTATATTAGCAATTTTGCACAAGACATTGCACAGTATATCTACCTCTATGTTTGCACATTGTTTGTTTGCCTCTCCCTTTTTTTAAAGACATTGCACAGTATATCTACCTCCATGTTTGCACATTGTTTGCCTCTCCTTTTTTTAATGTTATCTTCATTTTTCACTCTACCTTTATATTTTGCATTCCATATGCACTTTATATTTCATATTTCATATTTTATATTATATATATATATATTTCTTTTTATTTTGGTAAGCGTAGTTTGGTCGGGCAGTTGCAAAATAAGAATTTCATTACCCAATAATAAACTGCTGTGTCTGTTATTGTGTATATGACAAATAAAAAATCTTGAATCTTGAATCTAGGGGTGCAGAAAGCTGTATAGGCTTTAGACTTTTCCTCTAGGGGGGGCCTGCCAATATCTTTTACATAGATCTAATGTTGTAATGAAATTGGCATGGCCTACCTTCTCCAGAAGCTCATCTATGCATGGCATTGGATACGCAATGGAGTGGGAGATGGCATTCAACCTTCTGAAGTAAAGGCACACCTGGATGGAGCCATCCTTCTTTGGCACAATCACGATGGGGCTGCTCCATTCACTGGCTGATGGTTCTATCACGCCTAGTTCCAACATGGCATGGACCTCCTTTTCGAGAGCCTCAACTAGCCTCTCAGGGATACGGTACGGTGCCTGTCTGATAGGGACCTGGTCCGGTTTGAGGCGAATGGTATGTTCCAGGAGTGTGGTCTTTCCTGGCCTCTGCTGGAAAAGTGCAGGGTAATGGCTGAATACATCAAACAGATCCATTTGCTTCTCACCCTCCAGGTGTGGGAGTGTCACTTCTGTTTCCCCACTCCAGGCCTTCAACAGTTTCTCTGGCTCCGCCTCCTCCTCCAGGTACCGCACAAACAGCACCGTCTGGTGGTCTGCTCTCTCATGCCAGGCCCTGAGGAGATTCACATGATAAGTTTGAACTGGCTTACCCTTCTCTGGATGGTGGACCTCATATGTTGTTGGGCTTATCTTCCTGTGGATGGTGTATGGCCCTTGCCACTTGGCCAACAGCTTGCTGGAAGAACAGGGCAAAAACAGGAGCACCTTTTATCCTGCTTGAAACTCCCTTACTCATGCATGTTGGTCATACCATCTCTTCTGAACTTCTTGTGCTGCCTGAAGATTCACCTGGGCTTCCTGGTGGTATTTCTCCAGCCGGCTCCACATCTGAAGAACGTATTGGACCATGCCTTGGCTGTTGGACTCAATGGTGGTACTGCCTTCCCATGAGCTCTTCAGGAGGTTTAGTGGCCCCCTCACTGACCACCTATACAAGAGCTCAAATGGCGAAAAGCCAGTTGAAGCTTGAGGGACTTCCCTATAAGCAAACAGGAAAGGCAGCCACTTATCCCAATCACGGCCAGTATCATCCACAAACTTACAGAGCATCGACTTCAATGTTTGATTGAACGACTTGACGAGCCCGTCCGTTTGGGGATGATATGGTGTGGTCTTCAGAGCCTTGATACCTAGCTGGCTGTACAGTTGCATCATCAGGCGAGATGTGAAGTTGGTGCCTTGGTCCGTGATGATCTCATCCAGAATGCCAACTCTGGAAAACAACTGAACAAGAGCACTGATCACCTTTGGGGTAGTTATGCTTCGCAGTGGGAACGCCTCTGGGAAACGGGTTGCGTAATCACATACTATGAGGATATACCTGTACCCAGAGCTACTTTTCTCCAACAGCCCCACAATATCCATTGCAATTCTATGAAAAGGAGAGGAGATGACAGGCAGTGGACACAACGGAGCTCTCTCAGACCTGCGGACACCAGATGTTTTTTGACAAACAGGACATGTTTTGCAGTAGTGTTGTGTGTCAGTGTACATTGTTGGCCAAAAGAATCTATCGCCTAACCTCAAATTGGTTTTCTGTTGCCCCAAATGCCCATCCCATGGAACAGTGTTTGCTAGATGGAGAACAAGGGGCCTACAGCTGACTGGGACCACTAGACGTTTCACCCCCGAATCTGATTGGTTGTAAAGAATGCCATTTTCTACCAGGTATCTGTCTGGAGCACACTTCTCCATGGTGTTAGACTCAGCTTTTTCAAATAAGGTACTTAGTGTGGCATCTTCTTGTTGCAATTTAATAATGTCATGTGGCACTTCCCACTCAGCATTCAACCCCTCAATATTAACTTTCTGAAATGACTCCCCATGACTGTATTTCTCTAAGCGCTGCTGGCAACGGGACTTCTGGGGACCTTTTTCCCCACCTTGAATCAAGTCATCTGACAGATTTGGTAATGGCTCCACAGCCTTCTGAGAATGGGTAACCACAGGGCATGACACAGTTACATCATTCATAACATTGGCATGAGACACTTCATTAACCAACCCCAATAAGTCACCCCACACTGGAACATCCCTCCCCAGTATGACATCAAAAGGTAAGTTTTCAACCACCACCATATTCAGTAGGTATTTTGCTCCATCAATTTCAACCGTAAGTTCTGTCAGTGGATGTTGCTTTTTATCTCCATGTACACACCAGGGGTGATTTCTCAGAGACAACAAGGGAAGCCGAGCTTCCCCTAAAATTCTCTCCCCAAACTGCGGCATCTATGATGTTGAATTCTCATTAAAACAATAACTTGCATAACATAATATATGCCCAAGATTGTATTTACGTTCATAACTATCCTGTAACTTATTTGAGTGATGTCTGATGAACTTGCAGTTCGCTATGAGAATCACTTTTGCTGCCAGGCTGTAACCAGCGTTGCCAGATACTGCTGACGTTTTCCAGCCAAAATATGTTCAAAACCTGCCAAAATGCACTTAAAACCGCCCAATCTGGCAACATTGGCTGTAACCCTTCTTATTTCAATGGGCTCTATGCGCTGGCAGCCGGGTTTCCATTGCAGTCTATGAGAGGGCTCTGAACAGCCAATTTCGGCTAGTTGTTATTGGTTAAAATCGACAAAATCGTCACTTCCAGGAAAGCCGGGCTTCTCTGGGACTAAACGAGACAGTGGGAGGGGCAAGAAGCCGGGCTGATGAAGGATTATTGGAGGTAGTGTTTGAAAGACATGAGGAGGGCGGGCTCTGTACTTCGGCGTCGGAGAGGAACGCGGAAGCATGATCAGTCCCTAGCGGATGTTGAGAAAGTGTAGTCGTGTGCCAAAGTGCTGTCCGAATTTCTTTTCATATAAATGTTTCTTCTCATTGATGTCTCTGTACATTACTCTGTAAATAAATGTAAATATTACTCGTTGTGCTCCGTTAACTTTCATCCATTCTATCAGTTTGATCATTTGTGAATTCACTCGTTTATTTAATTTGTAGTTCAATCTGGTTGTAGGCTAGCTTGAGCCTTATTGGGACCTGCAGTGCTAGCTGCTAACAGAAATTGGTGAAGTCTCTGGAAAGCACAACCAGCTAGTATGACAGGGTCACAGACCATTTTCTGGAAAAGGAGCAGAGGGCAGAATTTGTGCATAAATAGTGTGCATCATATAATGTTCATGAATCTGAAGTGTGTATATTGTTCAGTAATGTTAAGAGAATGGTGGGCTCTGTGTTATAGGTTATACCTGGGTATAATATTCAAGGTTCTGTGTGTTGCATAGCCTACCTGGTTATGAATTTCCAGACTGTGTTGCAGAAGATGTTCAAGGATGTGTTGCACAGCTGGGTGTTGTGTTAAAGACTCTGTGTTGCATATCAGGGTATGATTGTTCAAGGTTCTTCGTTGAATAGCCAGTGATTTTTGAATGTTTGATATTTTTGATTAAGGATATGAGGCACTAGCCTGGCAAGCCAGACTATAACATGAAATGTACAAGCAAAAATACTTTCTGCCACTAGGTAGGGTTGTCTAGTTCACTATGCTAATGGGGCACACCTTTCTATGCTTTGATATCCGGCCTACAGGTTTTACGATGAATACGTAAAATGGGCTTCCCCTGTTTTAAAAACCAGCAGCCGCCACTGGTACACACTCAATCACCTTCTGATTCTGATAGTTAATGCAATTAAATGGCACATGACACATTTTAATTAAATAAACAGCACTACCAGTATCCATAGCACCAAGTGTAACCCAATTAACTTTTACTTTCTGGCTTACTGGTTGCATTTCATTAATTTCAGACCTGGCATCCCCCTTCCGTGGCACATAGCAAAACCCAGATAATTTTGGTTTCCTTAAAGGACAAACAGATGCCTTGTGGCCTCGCTGTTGACAGAAAAAAAACAAATCAACACCGGCCTCCCATTATTCCCAACTGCCTGAGCAGTATTACTACCCCCAACTGTATGAGCAGGATTCCCACCCCCAGAGTTACCTGCACCCTGCTTGAAGCTCTGTGATGGTTTGTAAGTAAACGCTGGGCGGTTGAGTGCCACCTTGTGTGCATTAATATACTGCAATGCGAACTTGGCTGCAGTCATTCCATCTTCTGGCTCATGTTCTCGGACCCATGTCCGTACATCTGGGGCCAGAACATTCAGCAGCTGCTCCATAATCACCTTCTCACCAATCTCCTCCTTGGTGTGACATTCTGGTTGCACCCACCGACGGAACAGATGCTTCAACCGGTGATAGGTCTCCATAGGTGTTTCTCCAACTGGAACAGCGCTCCTCCAAAATCGCTGTCGGTACGTCTCTTTGGTGATGTCAAATTTCAGAAACGGGGCCTCCTTTAACTCCTGGAAGTCATCTGCACGGTCCTTGTCCATAGCTGAGTATGCTTCTAGGGCCTTACCAGTCAGCAATGGAATCAATCTGACTGCCCACTCTCTTCTGGCCATTGCCATGTACGTGCCAGGCGCTCAAACCTCAGCAGGAAATTTTCCATATCTTCTCCTTGCTGATAGGGATGTAGCTTTGGTTCTCTGGGTCGTCCTGGGTACATTGGCATCTGTGGATACACCGGGCTTGCTGACGGGTGTGCTGGGGTGGCTGGCGCTGGCGGGTGTGTTGGGGCAGCTGGCGCTGGGGCGGCTGGCGCTGGTGCAACTAGCGCTGAGGCGGCTGGAAGGGCCACTGTAGGTACTACATTGGACACTGGGGCTGTCGGCCAGTACGCTGGCTGGACTGCTGCATTGAATGCTGGATGGGCTGGGCGAGCTGGTGAATGCGCTGGGCTTACTTCATGGGACTGACTGCTGTAGTCTGGCTCTGGCTGCTGGTGTCCTCCCGGCTGGAACGGCGTTGCTGGTGGCAGGTCGAGTCTTAAGCTTTCCTCTCCAAGCACACTGGAAAATGCCGGTTGGTATGAGAGATGCAGTTCTTGCCGAGGCCGCATTGCTGTGAAGAAATCTTGCAGCTCCTCCCGCATGGCCTCGTCACGCCTAATCTGCGCCTCCTGACGTGCATCATCTCTCATTCATTGGGCTGTGAGGAAATCTTGAACCAGGTCTGTTCGCAATGTGGCTGCAACAGATGACAATACTGGAACACCACCTCTGGTCTTGGGTCTGGCTCCCTTCCCCTTGTAATCCTGGACAACTGCTTGTGCTTGCTCTTGCTCTGTTCCTGACTGAGCTGTTTCCCAGTCATCCTCCTTCAGTTGCCTGGCGGCGGCTGCTCTGGTGAATGGTTTATAGGCATTGCCTTTCCTTTGGGTCCAAACTGGTTTTCTTCAGCTGGCCATCCCACTCCTGACACCATATGTCACATGGGTTCTATGACAAAATGATGACACAGCCAAGGAGTGCAACTTCAGTGCAGAAAAAGGTGTTTATTTTCAGTCCGTTTTCCCCCAAAGTGAACAAAAATAAAATAATACGAATGGGAAAAATAGCGTTCAAACTTTTAAACAAACAAAAAAAATAGGCCTATGAATTTCACAAAATAAACAAAAAAAGTGTATTTACAAGAAAAGCAGAAAAATAATTCCAGCCTGAATAGCTTACACAGCACAGGACGGGGCTACAAACCAGACTGAATGCCAGGAAAAAACCCGAGACAGATTACCTCTCTTCAGAGGGCTTAAATAATCCCCAGTCCCACCCCCTAAAATAAACCAAGCCGGTCTTACACCGACAAAAACCCCATTTACCACCATTTACATACAATGTCAGGTTTCACAAACTACAAAATGTTAAATAATTATCATCCAACACATCCGTTCCCAATACAACAACATTATGTATTCACAACAATTCATTTTTCCGTTAATTGATGGTAATTGGAGGAACCCATTAGACCATCAGCACAAGCTTGTGGTCATTGACGAGACTGGCACTACAAAGCCAGCCCGGTCTCCAATGTTCGGGTCCTTTGCAAGCAGGAAATACTGCAGGACGGAACAGAGAGACAAACAACGCGAGGCTCCGACTCACCACGCTAAAATAAGTAACTAAAGATGTTAAATGCATTTCTGTGTGTATGTTGTCATTTACAATAGCTACGAGGTACTTTTGTTACAGAAAACTATCACTACAAATAACTTGTGTGTGCACCCACAAAGTTAGATGGCTGAAATTAGCGATAGCAACATGAAATATATCAGTATGTATGTGTGTAGTGCATTTTATAGCGTCTCACGCTGGTGCATCAAGAGCTCCGTGTGACATTCACGTTTCACCAAAAAAAAATAGCATATAACATATCTAAGATGTCATGACATCTATCATTATTTTACCTATCATAACAATTACTGATAATAAACACAACACTGTTAGATTACAGGACATCAATTGTGATTACAGCTTAGAATCAGTCTGTTGTCCAATTTGGTGCAGAAAATATAACTACAGCAGAATTTATCTGTGTGCTTTCTTGGAAGTGGTTGACTTTCCCTACCTGGTTTTCATTTCTCTTCATTCGCATTGGCAATGTACTGTATCCTTTACAAACAAGGTTTTAAGGTGAATGTTGAGATCCAATTTGCAAATGTGAGCCTTTTTTGTAGGCAACACTGTTACTCTTGTAGTGAAATATAATCAATATGCTTCTATGAAAACCTCTTTTCAACATCTGAGCTGTTTGTAAGCATGAATGGTGTGATGTGTGTTTTGACTCCTTGCTGTGTGAGTGAAGCTGTAGGACAGGGAGGATATGCTTTACTGATGTTTGTTTAAGTATGCAATTAGTTATAAATATAAATGGAAGTAAATCTCCTTAATTAAGCACAGACCCATCAGGAATAGTGACATTAATGCAGGGACACACATTTGTAGTACCTTGTTGACTGCTGATTATTGAAATAAGTTTTATTAAAAAAAAATTGCAAAGTGTTTCTGTAGAAAGTAAAGTAAGAGTTCATTACAGAATTTAAGTAGGCAAGGAAATATTTGCAGGTCATAATATCACAAACTTTGTTTGGTTAAAAATGGAAATGAATTAATGGGGAGCCAAAATGGCTAGCTCTTATTGGCAAAATGAGCCAAATAATCTGGCTCACTGAAAAGAGTCATAATTTCCATTACTAATCTGCACTGGTTTGCAAAATTAAATAGCCAGTCATGGCTGTTCAGCAGCTTTGATTGACACTGATACTGACAAAGGACAACTATTGCCAAAAGTGTTGTACAGAGCACAACAAAATGTGGTAAACATGCAAAGGAGTCATCTTAGAGCATATTGAGGTATTTCACCTGACGTCACAGGGTCACGTGACGCCCCAGTGTCCGCCATTTTGAACGTCAAGCTAGCTAATGTCAACAACAGTAGCTGGTATGTTACTGTAGCAATGTTTACGTTCAGTCATTTGGATGACTGTTAAAACCTTTCAGTCTCAAGTTTTTCCTTTACTGGATTTACTAGTTTACTGAGCTAGCGCGCGCCGGCCGTCTAGCATGTGCCGGCCGCCGGCAGGCTAGTGCGCACTAGCTCCCAACTTGCCCGAGCGCACTAGCTCAGTAAACTAGTAAATCCAGTAAAGGAAAAACTTGAGACTGAAAGGTTTTAACAGTCATCCAAATGACTGAACGTAAACATTGCTACAGTAACATACCAGCTATGATGTTGTTGACATTAGCTAGTGCTAACAGCTAGTTGCTAATACACTGCAACAACTACACCGACCCTAATAATATAGTTCTTGGTCATTGCCTGGTAACAGCAAATTTATAACGGGCCATGTCTCAACAGACTAAGAAGTTATTTCAATGACATTTAATAACATTTTGTTTATCCTGAGGACCGAAAGTAAATGAAAATGTGAACAAACCTTAGCTGTAATAGGATGGCAACCACCGGCTCCAGGGACGACCCGCTGATGTAGGCATGTTACCCAGCCTGACACAAAATATTTGTAGGTATCCAAACTCTTATACGCTTTCAGATCAATACCTGTGTATGGCGATGGGTTTTTAACGACATAGGTATACAGATCATGTGGGCCGAAGTCAGGTAAAGACGAGGGCTTCGTGTACTTCCGTACGTCAGTGAACAATCCTGGTGGAAGCAGGTAAACGTCGTTCTCTAAGCCTGCTAACCTCAATTTTTGCAAATACCTCTCCCTCTGCTCGCCCTGTAAATGCCCTACGTCGCTGGATAGTGAAGGTGTTTTCTGCATCTCGCTCCTTTTTCTTTTATGTTTTTCGTTTGTCGCCTTCCTCGCATTCAAACTGATTCGAGCCGTGCCGTCCAGAATGGCAGCATCACATGACTTGGTCACGTGGGTGAAATACCTCAATAGAGAGTACAGAGAAGTACAACAACGAAAGCTTGGTATATGCCAAAGTTAAAATAAAAAAAAAAGAGATGATACAATTATGTGTTTTAGCAAATGTTCTACAACTCCAAATTAGAAAAAGTTGGGACGGTATGGAAAAAGAAAATAAAAGAGAAAGCAATGATTTCTAAATTTACTTTGACTTGTATTTCATTGCAGACAGTATGAACCCAAGATATTTCAGGTTTTGTCTGGCCAGCTTCATTTCATTTGTTAATATACTGTACATCCATTCCTGTGTTTCAGGCCTGCAACACATTCCAAAAAAAAAAGTTGGGACAGGGCAATTTGGTGCTAGGAATGAAGTAAAACAATCAAATAATGATGTGATTTGAAACAGGTGATGTCAAGAGGTGATTGTAATCATGATTTGGTACAAAATCAGTATTCAGGAAAGGTGGCTGTGGAGGAAGAGGGTGCCTGTCCCCTCGGCCCTCAATAGAGAATGTGTGGCAAATTTTGAGATTAAAAATATGACAACGATGACCCCATACTCTTGCACACCTTAATACCTGTTTGCAGGAAGAATGGGACAAAATAACACCTGAAGCATTTCATCCCTTGGTGTTTTCAGTCCCTAAACATCTTTTAAGTGTTGTGTGAAGGAATTGGAACATTACAAAGTGGTAAATGCTTTACTGTCCCAACTTTTTTTGAAAGGTATTGTAAGAGTCAAAATTGAAATAAGTGTTTCTTTGGAAAAAACAATAAAATTCATGAGGTAAAACACCAAATAGTGTGTTGTTGTATTGTCTTGAGGGCAATACAGGTCAAGGATTATTTACAAATCATTGTTTTCAGGTTTAATTTCAATTTCAACATACTGTCCCAACTTTTCCTGATTTGGGGTTTTATAAAATATTGTGGAAATTTTGGTGGATCATCACTAGCCTTATATCTCAGAATGTACTGCTTTATGGAGTGAGGTTATACTGTAGCTCATTAAATCAATATTAAACTCTGTTTCATTACTAATGCAGTAATTACAGCATGGGTTGTCCCCTTCTTTTCAAAATGCTTCATTACTATCAGGAGCAATTTTCTGTAATCAATACTGTTATCATGGTGTAGAAAGAATGCTGTTCCAGAGTTTGTGTTTTGTTTATGCTTTAAATAATTTGTATCGGCCTTAGATCCTTGAATTACATATTTGCCTTGAGGCAAATCTTTACACACTGTGGTATTTTTCAGTTCCCTTGAGCACATCTGAGCATGTATTGGCTTAACAATTAGGCTTCAAATGTCCAGCTACAAACCATGAAGGCTTTATCCCCGAACAAACCTGAAAAGTCTTTTAGGCACTATGTTTTCCAGTCTCATTGTGATTGAGTCCTTTTTTTTTTTTGCATCAGGTGAAATAACATCATAACCTGAAGAGAGGAGGGAGAGTGCATGCTTGAGTATGAGGATCAGACAAGATAGAAAGAGACAGAGTGAAACACAGAGAGTGCATGAGGACTGGGGAGTCGAACAGAGACAATATAGAAAGAGACAGGAAGATAGCGAGTATGTAAAAAAAGAGAGAGAGAGCACAAGAGAGAGAGTGAGAAGGTGCAGCTTGTATAATGTCATGAAGTGGCGTTAGAGATTTTGCTGGGACAGCACTAATGGTGAGCACACCTGACGTTCAAGTGGCTTCCGTCAGCCACAATACAGCCTCAGGCTGCCCAGACAAGTGGAAAAGCCAGCCGAATCAAAATCTAGACATCTGCAGAACCCCTGGGAAATGGTCATGTGTTAAAGCCTTTTTATGCATCTGAATGAAAGTCAAGTGCATGTCAACAGCACCAGTATGCCTCGGATACACTTCATGCTTCTGGTTTCATTTGCATGCAATTCTGTGTAATCCAGTCTGTGAATTCTTTTTATTTCCCACTGCTCTGTAACCTATTTTACCCAGACTTTACTAATTTCATCATCTGCCTCAAAATCCAGACTAACTACGCTGTTTAGATCCACTCACCTTAACACAAAGCCTTCAATTCCCTCTGCAGCACAGAATGTTAACTAAACCACACCACAGTGCAACTTAGCAACAATCAACAGTCCCCTGATGGGTAGCATACTCACACTCTTCTGAATAAAAGTTTCACTTTTTAAAAAAATATTTCATATCACAGTGGAATAAAAGCTGACGCATTCACACCTGTGTAATTTTTCTGTTCTTTGCTAAGAACAATATCACTACTATATACTTTGTAATTGCATGTATCACCTTGCACCGATTCATATGACAATGCGTAGTGGATGTTCATTATGTCTAACTATTACAGATATTTTAAGTTCGTTTCTTAGACAAGGATTTTTTTTTTTTTAAGCTTGCTACCTCGTTAACAGTTTTGGCGAGAATCTCCCGCCTTCTTCAGAAACAGTCACCAGATGTCGAGTGGTGATGTGCCTTATCAGCTGATGTTGCGTTACAGAGGCGTGAATGTCCCGCCCAATTTGACAGGTAGTTCACGCCTCCTGCTGTCAGGTCGCTCCTCCAGGGCGGCGCTCCAGGTGTGCGACAGCGCGTACGCTCCCTCATCCCGGTTCATCGTCCTCTGCGCCCGCTTACGTATCTCCACTGCCTCTAAAATCCAACGCTGGAATCTATTTTCTTCAGCGCGAATGACTCTGGCCTCTTCCCAATTCATTATGTGATTTTGCTGTTTGCAGTGGTCTGAAATGGCTGATTTTAGGTTTTCTTGGTTTGCTTTTTCTTTTTCGGATCTTGTGAGTCTTTTTGTTGTTTCTTTTTCACACTCTATTTGGTGTTCTTTCCTTCGAGTATGGAAGCATCTGCCCGTTTCACCAATATAGACTTTATTACATGAACGGCAAGGGATTTCATAGATGACGTTGCATTTATTGTCCAGTTGTATTTTGTCTTTGGGGTGAACTAGCAGCTGTCGGAGGTTCTTGTATGGTTTGACCGGGGTGTTGATGTGGTATTTCCTCATGGATCGTTGGATGCGTTCTGTGACTCCTTTTATGTATGGTAGTGTGACAAAGCCCCGGTTTGTTTTTTCGGTGTTTTTTCTTGTTTATTTGTTTTTTTCTTTTATTTGTGTCTGTAATTTCCCTTTCCGAAATGCCCACGGTGGATATTGGCAGTTTTTTAATGCCTGTTGGATGTGTTGGTCCTCCTCCTGTCTGTCTTTCTCCTCTGTGATGCTCTGTGCTCGGTCGTATAGTGTTCTGATTACTGACATTTTGTGTGCGATGGGATGTTCAGATGTCCAGAGAAGATATTGGTCGGTGTGTGTAGGTTTTCTGTATGTTGTGATTCTAATGGTCCCTTCTTCTGTGTGGTGTATTTTTAAGTCCAAAAAAGCTATTGTCTTGTCCGTTTCCTCTTCGTGTGTGAATTTGATGTTGCCTGTCTTGTCTATGGAGTTTAAATGATCCGTGAGTTGTTGTGTGTGGCCTGTTTTGGTTATTTCGAGAATGTCATCAACATATCGTTTCCAGAAAATGGGTTTGCAGTCGTCCGGTGCTGTTTCTATGGCTCGGGTTTCCAGATCCTCCATAAAAAAGTTACATAGAGTGGCAGATAGCGGCTCCCCCATTGCAAATCCCTCTTTTTGTCTATAGATTATGCCTTTAAATTGGAAATATGTGGAAGTGGAAATGAAATGTAATAGTTTTGTTATGTCCTGTACTGTAAGTTTTGTGCATTTTTTCAGGGTTCTGTCTGCTTTTAACCGGTTTTCTACTATGTTGAGAGTGTTTGTGACCGGTGTTTTTTTAAAGAGGGATATGACGTCATGCGATACAAACATTTCATCCTTTTTTATCTTGATTTCCTTTAATTATTTCGCCAGTTGTTTTGAGTTTTTGCAGTGGTATTCCGTAAGTCCGAGGATTGGTTTGATTATGTCTGCCAGTGTCTTGGAAAGGTTGTAGGTAACTGATCCTATACTGTCTACTATGGGTCTTAGTGGTGCTCCGGGTTTATGAATTTTCGGTGTGCCGTATATCCGGGGGGTGATGTTTGCTGTGGGGATGAAGTGGTTGTATGTTTGTTTATCGATTTTGTTGTCGTCCAGTAACGGTTTGAGTAATAGCTTTAGTCTTTTTTTCTTTTCCTCCGTCGGGTCTTTTTTTAATACTTCATATGTGTTTGGGTCCGTGAGCATTTCATTCATTTGTTTTTCATATTGATTAGTGTCCAGGATAACCGTGGTCCTCCCTTTATCAGCCGGTGATATTGTTATTTTCTTGTTCTTTGTAAGTGTTCTGATGGCTTCCATTTCCTGTTTGGTTATGTTTCTGGGTGGCGGTTTAGCTGAGGTGAGGATGCCTGCTATTTCATTCCTTAATGCGGCCTTCTGTCCTTGGTCCTGTATCATATTGCACGCTAGTTCCGTGGCTAATATGAATTCTTCATGCGGGATTTTATTTGGTGTGATGGCATAGTTTAGTCCCTGTGAGAGTATAGTGCGTTCTACTGTTGTTAGTGTGTGTTTAGACAGGTTGCAAATCCATTTTTCGTTTGTTTGCTTGTCCTTGCATTTATTTTGTTTCTTATTGATAAGTCTGTTCAGTTTTTTAATATGGCGTGTTTTTGTTTTTGAAAACTCTTGTTCTTGTATTGCATTCAGATGTTCTTCCATATTTTTTTCCATTTCACTGCTGAATTTGAACCGGCGTTTGAAATCTTGTTTTCTTTGTGCTATTTCTGTGTTTAAATTGTTGATTTTGTTAGTCGTGCATCTGATTCTTTCTCTTACCAGAGTCATTCGCGCTTTTTTGATGGTCCTTTCCGCGTTTCTTGTTGGTATCGGATTTTTTATGTAGAGGCTTGCTGGAATGATGCCTTCGTCTCAGCAGTGGAGATTGAAGCGGAGATGGTTTCTTTGTCGCGCCAATTTTTTTCCTAGCTTTTCCAGGTAGCGTACCTCTTTGGCACAATCTTCTCCATAACTTTTTTTTAATATGTAGTGGATGTTCATTATGTCTAACTATTACAGATATTTTAAGTTTGTTTCTTAGACAAGGATTTTTTTTTTTAAGCTTGTTACCTCGTTAACAGTTTCGGCGAGAATCTCCCGCCTTCTTCAGAAACAGTCACCAGATGTCGAGTGGTGACGTGCAATGGGGGAGCCGCTATCTGCCACTCTATGTAACTTTTTTATGGAGGATCTGGAAACCCGAGCCATAGAAACAGCACCGGACGACTGCAAACCCATTTTCTGGAAACGATATGTTGATGACATTCTCGAAATAACCAAAACAGGCCACACACAACAACTCACGGATCATTTAAACTCCATAGACAAGACAGGCAACATCAAATTCACACACGAAGAGGAAACGGACAAGACAATAGCTTTTTTGGACTTAAAAATACACCACACAGAAGAAGGGACCATTAGAATCACAACATACAGAAAACCTACACACACCGACCAATATCTTCTCTGGACATCTGAACATCCCATCGCACACAAAATGTCAGTAATCAGAACACTATACGACCGAGCACAGAGCATCACAGAGGAGAAAGACAGACAGGAGGAGGACCAACACATCCAACAGGCATTAAAAAACTGCCAGTATCCACCGTGGGCATTTCGGAAAGGGAAATTACAGACACAAATAAAAGAAAAAAACAAATAAACAAGAAAAAACACCGAAAAAACAAACCGGGGCTTTGTCACACTACCATACATAAAAGGAGTCACAGAACGCATCCAGCGATCCATGAGGAAATACCACATCAACACCCCGGTCAAACCATACAAGAACCTCCGACAGCTGCTAGTTCACCCCAAAGACAAAATACAACTGGACAATAAATGCAACGTCATCTATGAAATCCCTTGCCGTTCATGTAATAAAGTCTATATTGGTGAAACGGGCAGATGCTTCCATACTCGAAGGAAAGAACACCAAATAGAGTGTGAAAAAGAAACAACAAAAAAACTCACAAGATCCGAAAAAGAAAAAGCAAACCAAGAAAACCTAAAATCAGCCATTTCAGACCACTGCAAACAGCAAAATCACATAATGAATTGGGAAGAGGCCAGTCATTCGCGCTGAAGAAAATAGATTCCAGCGTTGGATTTTAGAGGCAGTGGAGATACGTAAGCGGGCGCAGAGGACGATGAACCGGGATGAGGGAGCGTACGCGCTGTCGCACACCTGGAGCGCCGCCCTGGAGGAGCGACCTGACAGCAGGAGGCGTGAACTACCTGTCAAATTGGGCGGGACGTTCACGCCTCTGTAACGCAACATCAGCTGATAAGGCACGTCACCACTCGACATCTGGTGACTGTTTCTGAAGAAGGCGGGAGATTCTCGCCGAAACTGTTAACGAGGTAACAAGCTTAAAAAAAAATCCTTGTCTAAGAAACGAACTTAAAATATCATATGACAATGCGCTTTTGTTTCTTATACACAATTCGTCACAATAAGCACATGCAAAAATATACATCATTTATGCTGAAACAAAAGAAAAGCCCATCACTCTGTTGAAGGTCTTGCTGAGTAGTGAATAAACAACTCAACTGCACAATTAAAAATTCTATAACTGTCACTGAAACATCCTTGAATCACTAAGAAGATGGGAGCAGAGGGAATTCTGTTCATCTTGTCAAGGAGAAATCAGACCAATGAGCTGGTGGAAAAGGTCCAATTTAAGGAAGGAGGTCAGGGAGTTAAGAGTGGAGCAAAGGGCCCATAATTGGCATCTTTCTTTCCTTATTAAAAGAGAAAGCCCTGCTGATGTCTTACACTTGCCAGGGTTTTATTAGGATCTTGAGTAAACACAGTGGATGGACTACAGTATGTGAAAAGAATATTGCTCGCACCGGAGAGTACTTGATGTCCATTCTTCTATTTACATGAGTTAATTAACTCTATTAATTAATCAGGATTAACTTTGAGAAAACAGTAGGCTCTGTAATTTCAGACACTGTGTAAGTTACTGTATATTGCATTACATAATGATATTTATGATATATGATGATATTGAATTAGATATTGCTATATGATGTGATGTTTTCCCCCTTATTTCCTACAGGAGTTTGAAACAAACAATGCAGTAACTCCATCACCATATTTGTATGAGTGTATGATATAAAAGTTAAATATTATATTTAAAATCTAGCAACTTCTGATTAAAATATAAAAGGGTGATCTGGTGGGATTGTGCTTGATTTCAGAAAAATAGTCACTCCTACCCCAAAGACTAAACTTGGTATCATTTCAAATTAAATTGAAATAATAAAGATGAAACACGACTCAAAAAACAACTGATTTTTTTTCAGCAGACCACACTATCTAGTCGTGGCCTAACTGACCGTTCTCTGTCCTCAGACTCCCACACTGCCACACCAGTCAGGCAGAATTGTAAACAACACCACAAGAGGGACATAGCAGGATTGCTGAACTACAACCTCAAATCAGAAAAAGTTGGGATTGTATGGAAAAAGCAAATAAAAAAAAGAAAGCAGTGATTCCTAAATTTACTTTGACTTGTATTTCATTGCAGACAGTAAGAGCCCAAGACTTTTCTTGTTTTGTCTGGTCAACTTCATTTCACTTGTTAATATACATTCATTCCTGTGTTTCAGGCCTGCAACACATTCCCCAAAAAAATTGGGACGGGGCAATTTAGGGCTAGTAATGAGGTAAAATGATTAAAAAATGATGTGATTTGAAACAGGTGATGTCAACAGGTGATTGTAATCATAATTTGGTACAAAATCAGCATCCAGGATAGGCCTAGTCTTTGAGGAGCAAAGATGGGCCCAAGATCTCCAGTTTGTCAACAAATATGTGAGAAAAGTATTGAAATGTTTAAATATAATGTACTTCAAAGAAAGATATGAAGGGATTTGGATATTTTAACTTCTGCAGTGCATAATATCAACGGATTCAAATAATATGGAGGAATTTTGGTGCATAAAGGGCAAGGGCACAAGCCTAAGCTGAACACCCATGATCAGGCAGCACTGCATTAAAAAAAAAAAAACATTATTCATCTATAGCTGATATAACCACATGGGCTCGGGATTACTTTAGCAAATCTTTGTCAAGCACCAAAATACAGAGTTACATCCACAAATGCCAGTTAAAACTTTACTCTGTGAAAAGAAAGTCTTATGTTAACTGTGTCTAGAAGTGCCATTGACTTCTCTTGGCTCTGAGGCATCTGGGATGGACCATCACACCATGGACATGTGTGTTATGGTCAGAAGAATCATTATTCCAGGTCTTTTTTGGAAGAAACAGAAACTGTGTGCTCCGGACCAAAGATGAAAAGGACCATCCAGGCTGTTACCAGCAACAAGTCCAAAAGCCAGGGTCTGTCATGGTATGGGGTTGTCAGTGCCCTTGGTAGAGGTACTGTAACTTACATTTATGTGATGGCAGCATTAAAGGGCATATCACGAGTAAATTCAGGAGCAAAATCAATGTAATTCTCCTATTTTATATTAAACTTTGGTCAAATATCTGTAACATTCTGCATTCTCTGCAATTTTTTTACCTTGCACAATACCAGAAAAATTCAGTTGAAATCAAGCCATTTGAGGAGAATTGGTCCGCCTCTGAAAAAACTTGGCATTTTAATTTCCCGGGAAACATTGATTTTCGTGACGTCATGTGCGGGACGCCTCCCTCTGAATCCTATGTCAGCACTGGTTTGTTTATGAGAAAATGACCTGGTGGTTTTCTGCAAATTTCTTCAAGGTTATCAAATAATTATTAAAATGGTTAACAGATGTTTCGTAGGAGGGTGTAGCAGCACCAATCTTGATGGGATTAGTACTCATTGTTTTCCAAAAGACCGGACAATGAAAGAAAAATGGGAGCGCTTCATCTACACAGGCTGTGCACTGAAACTGCACAAGCTCGCGCAGCCTGCTGGCGCTTCCGCAGGTGACGTCACGGTTCTGGCTCCAGACTCCCTTGGGATTTTTCCAGATGCGTTTTGTTATTTATTTATTTTTCTGCTGTAGACAGATGGTCTTGTGCAAAATTACCCTTCTGGATGAGTGTGTAAAGGGACATACATTCATATAAAAAAAAAATGAAATTGGTCCAGAATATGCACTTTAATGCAGCAAAGTACACTGAGCTTTTGGAGCAACATATGCTACGTTCAAGATAAAATCTTTTCTAGGGACACCAATTCATATTTCATTACATTTCATTTCCATTTTAATTTCAATGTACGGTCCCAAGTTTTTGTTTTAGAGTTGTATATCAGACCCTCCAGGATTTCACGAAGTTGCGATTTGCAACTTCAACGCAAATTCAACCAATCACTGCGAATTCAGGGCGGTGTTGCAATTATATTCAATCACCGCAACTTTCCTGCAAATTTGACCAATCATTGGCATCGTCTTGAGGTGACGTCGACAAACTACCTTCCGCCTTACTTCCGTGCATACGTTCAAGAGAAGCAGCATGTGCGAGTCAGTGTTTTTATATAGGCTTAAATTCTCTTACTGAAAGTGTGTTATGTTTACGGTGAAGGACTGTGTGCACTTTACATTATTTTTTACTTAATACAAGAAATTAATGGATGCCAACATTTTTGCCAAAATGGTATTTTATTTTCCATTGTTTAGGCAGCTTCAGCATCATACTGTGAGATTCTGTTCAAATTGTTTTTTTTTCTTCTATGAAGCCTGAGCCATTTATTTTATTAGTTTATAATTATTGTTTAATTTAGTCTTCAGGAGAGACTGCCTGCACACAGTACTAGTATTAATAGTTTTTTTTTTCTTACATGAAAGCTGAGGCATTTATATTATATTTTAAGGTAACTTCATGTTGTGCTGTGAGGTTCTATGCACTTTAACTTTTGAACCAACAGGTGCATTTGGATAAGTAAAGCCTATTTTTCTGCATTTTTGTAGTCCTGGTAATCTTTTATATTGGTAAGGATGTTTATAGGACCATTTCTCAGTGTCTTTGTTTTTTTAATCAATAGTTTTTCAGTAATAATATTTAACATATCACTCAATTTTAATCACAAAAAGAGAAAATCACAACAATTTCTTGCAACTTTTACTTCCTCCCGCAATGTAATCGCAACAAAAACCTAAAAAACACCGCAACTTTCATCGCAATTTTTTGGAAAAACCCCCGCAACATCAGACATTTTAGCCCACAACAATCACAAAAAAGGTCTGCGAAATCCTGGAGGGACTGGTATATATGTATCACTCAAAAAAGAGTTCCTCAAGGTTTTGTTTCCAGTTTTCTGAAAGAGTTCATAAATAGAGTAAATTCTAGTTTTCTGAATGGGTTCTACTTAATTTTTTTCTGACAGTGCAATCTTTAGTTGTAGAGTTTCACATTTAAAGGGTGCCAAATGGAAAATTTCTAAGAGTGTCTCAAATTATAGAATGATTACTGTAGGATATGCTGAGTATTTTAGCTTTCATCTGCTAGGTTCCTTGATTTGAAGAGACCACTGTAGCACCAATGTACCCTACAGAGACAAAAGTGTGTGGAATGTTTGTATCAGGGCAGGAATTTCACGAGGGCCATGGCCCTCATGCCCTCTCAATTTGGCCTTGTGCCCTTGGAAAAAAAATATCTGCCGTAAGGCCACAGTGGCCTTGATGCCCTGCGGTTTTGCGGTTTTGTAGTCTGCCTCGTGACTGCCAATAGGCTTTAACATCACCTGCGTCTATTGAGAAAAAAATACGTCTTTTGATGACATTCTGGATTCTTATTGGGCAACTCATCAGTGGTGGATCGGACTCAAGCCTGGCATGAACCGCTCCGACGTGCTATAATGACACCAATCTATCACCAGCCAACCAGGAGACTTAATCAAACGCATCCCTTGCCCACTTGTGTCCGCGTCTGAGACGTTGAATTTTCACAGAAGGAGGGAAGAAGTTGACTGAGGTAAGACTGTGTGATAAATTAACAAACGAATAAGAGAGGAATTTCAACATATAGGGCTTACATTTGTTACCGTTAAATAAGCATTGCTTGTACAGTAACGTTATGTTGTTACAACGTTGACCCACTTTTAACGTGCCGAGTACCAACTGTAGCAGGTAACAAATGCTAATTAGCTTGCTGTCAAGTTTTTCCTTTGTTGAGCTTTAAGCATAAGGCCATGAATGTTACTACTGCTTGTTCCTGCCATAATATGATGTGCTGTTGTCTGTTCATAGCCACTTTTTTAATCTATGCAGTTAGCATTGTTTTGTTACTAGTATTGTATTTTTCTTTTTGCTGTTTAACCGAAGTGTAACTGCTGCCATCTTGACGAGATCACCATCGCAAGAGATTTTATCTCATTGTTAAAAACAGAAAAATGCAGGTATATTGTCCAAGGAGCATGCAAAGTGCAAAGACCTTAAATTGCTCTGTGTAAATTAGAAAATGGTGCAACTTCCTCTGTAGCCGTCAACGGACAAGCACAGACTTGTCTTGAGTTTTGAGCCAATCACAACAGGGCAGCACTGTGGCCTGAGGTAAAACATGATAGCTTAAGGACATGGGACATGGATTTTTTTCTGGGTATAATTATGTATAAAGGACATAAGAAATGCCATCTAAATCACTGCAGGGCGTCAAAAATGTGAAAATCATCACATTATTCAACTTTTTTATACATCAGCGTAAAACAATGATTCGTTAATTAGCTAGGTGGTCACGTGACCCGTGACGTCACAAAAACTTTCCAAGGAACCAGCGCTTGGGAATCTAATGTAAACAGGTTACCGAAATGGACACCATCGACAGTGACATTCCCGATGTTTCACAGAGATGTGAAGTTAGACCCTATCAATTCAAACTGATAGCTGGAAATTCACATGAACATGGATCTTGTCTTTACTCTGATGGGTCAGATGATTCTGAGAGTGAGAGTTCATTCAATCCCCATGAAACTGAAAGCAGTCAGCTCGATAACACTTCCTGGTAAGTTAAAAACAATTCTGCTCAAAGGCTAAGGCCAAATAAAAAAAATAGTGTGTTTCCGGTAACCCGACCAATCGAGAATTTCCGCGTCGAAATTGTCGACCGTAAAGTTTTTATTACAAATTTCCCTCGATCTTTTAGTGTAAGCGGCGTTAGTTTGTCATAATTTTTTGTTTCAACGCATTCAAGTTGTGAAAGAAACGATAAAAAGTAAAATGTTTCGCCACTTCTATCCGCCCTCCTGCATAAACATGGAAGCGCACTTGTATACTGAAGGAGGAAGGGAAAACAGCCGAGGCGCCATTTTGAATCCTCATTCAAGGCTGTAATGCAAATCGCTTCCTGTTCAGTATACAAGTGCACTTCCATGGCAGGGAAAAACACTACATTTTACCGCCTATGTAGTCCCCTATTTATACAAATAGGAGTCATTCAGGATTCAGTCATGTTTGTGCTCGGTGTTTTTGCTCGACCCAAGTTCTACAGTAGGCTAGGCTAGGCCATCTGCTTTTAATGGAAGTAGCCTAGCCTAGGACGTTATTTTCACGTTATTTCTTGATAAGGTGTTTTCACGTTATTACATGAAAATATCATGAAATATTGCTTCCGTAGATCATAACTCGAACTCTCGCGATATTTTTTTTAATTCGTTTAAAGATTTAAAACACTTATTTTATTATGATGTGTGGTATAAAGGATTCTGTGCCAAAATACTATTTTGTAAGATGTTTACTTGTGTTAATTTTTTCGAACAAAATAAAAAAAAATTAAGAAAAAAAATTTTCCTACCTACCGACCTTATTTTAGTATTTCATGTTACCGGAAACACACAATTTTTTTTTTTGGCCTAATGATCTGCTGAAAGAAGTATTATTTTTGTATCATACATTGAAAGTTCATCATAGATCTAGCTAAAGTCCGTTGCAAGCTAGTTTTTTTTTTTGCTGATATTTTTTGAGATTGAGATACAATGCTTCCAGAGTCCGAGATGAAAACATTCAAAATGGCTAAACGCCATCACACAGCCAACAACACTACGCCATTTGGTGAAAGAGATGAAAATTAAGAAAAGTTAAACAAACTTACCAACATAACATTTATTTAAATGTCCATTAATGTTACAGGATTTCTTGACTGTCTCTACAGTTGTAGGAATGTTAGGCCCTGTATATTATGGCGCTATCACTGCCTCCATGAACCCGGCTATACGGCCTCTTAAATTTGGCTTGGCAATTAATATCGCTCAGTACCTGAGTATTAATGTTGAAAGAATCCTCAGTGAAATGGTCCGAACACAGTTTGTGGGAAACAGTAGGTGCAAAGTTTTTTCTACAGCAGTAGTGAGCCCACACTTTCCTCAGCTTCGGGTCATTGGGGAATGCAAAAAAACTTACTCCAGGGCATTTCCCATTGGAATTATTGCAACCATAAGCAGCACAATACACCATGATGTTCAATGTACGTTAAATACTATAAAAACAATTTTCTTGTCATTCACTTCTCCATTCATCTACCCACTTGTGCTGTGCCCAAAAGTTTTTGTGACATATGATCACGTGACAGCGGCTCTTCCGGTTGTAAAATATGCATATCGGAGCTCGAGCAGAAATGCCATATAATCATCACGAATATAACGATTTTGCTGAATTTAATAGATGATTTTGTATTTGTTGATGCAATTAATTCATATTTTTAATGGAAAGAAACTGATATAGCATGCATTTATGTTTCATGTCCCATGTCCTTTAAGTTTGTTTAAATTACAAAAATGAGTACACCCAATGACTGTCTCATATACTCATACTGTTTAAATAATGCAATAAAACTAATCTTTAAAAGTGGTATTTACTCAAACTGTTCGCATAGAATGAACTTTCGGGTTAACAGTGTAATAGTGTTGCAGTGTTCTGCAAATTTGCAATTTAATATTTCAGATCTTGAGACATGAAAGTGCTATTTTAAAACAATAAAAGATCAGAAATGTTTTCTTTGTCATCTATTTAGTTCATTTTATTTCCTCAATAATTTTCCTTGATTGAGAAATCGGTCTGGGCTCTTATGGGTTAATCAGTAGCCTGCATGCTAGTATATGTTCCATTTACACTCAAACATTTTGATGTACTCCAGGCTCAATTTTGATTAATCAAAAATCTGCGTAGTAGTACAGTCTGAAGATGCTCTTGCACATTCGGTGTCAATTGAACAAAAATTATGGGAGGATATAGGTTTAATAAGTTTTACAATTTTTGAAGTGAGTGATGGATTGATAAGTTTAGATGTGTTCAATATTTTCTTATCTTCAGACATAATAGTGTAGATGTTTCTTTACCTGCTTGATAGTTTCAACTGAGACTCCAATCTTCCTCAGAAGAGTCATTAGTCCTTAAATTAAATTCATTATAGACGTGAACTTAAAATCATTGTTTTATTTTATGGCCTTGGTGCCCTGGCTTTTGGCCTTCGTGCCCTCAAAAAATTGACAGCACAAAAGGCCAAGTGGCCTTGCCCCTAAAATGATGAAATTCCAGGCCTGGTTTGTATCCTAGACTTTTCTCCCCCTTGCTGCTATAAAAGCCTCCAGTCTTCTTGGAAGACTTTATGCTATATTTTGGAAAGTGGTTGGAGTGATTTGCCCATAGTCTGGGGTGCAGTAGGCATTCCAATTTATCCCAAAAGTGATCACTGTGGTTGAGGTCAGGGCTCTGTGCAGGCTACTTAAGTTCTTCCACTCCAACCTTGGCAAACCATGTCTTTATAGACCTCAATTCATGCACATTGTCATGTTGGAGCAGGTTTGGGTTAGGCCTGTTAGTTACAGTAAATGGGAAAATCTTAATGCTGTAGCATACAAAGACATTCATATGATTTGTTCATATGTCATATGACAATTGTGGGCTTCCAACTTTGTGGCAACAGTTTGAGGAAGACCCGTATATGAGTGTGATGGTCAATTGTCTACATACTTTTGGCCACAGTGTAGTGATTGATGGTTGGAGGCTTTATTTAAGATTTGAACTGTCCAGTTTACATTAAAGTTGTTAAAAGGGATACATTCTGGCATGTAAATGTAAACACTGACATCCACCAATGATTTAGCATCTTGTATGTAATTAGCCTGTATTTAGATCATTTTGGAATTTCTGAGTGTCCAGTTTATGTCTAAAAGTTCAAATGTAAGTCACACCTGCGCACATTGGTGCATGCAATAGACTGACACACGCGTGCTGGACAGCGTGCGCTACGAACTGACTCACGCACATGCACTGCTAATGAATGCACACCTGCCGCAGATTAAGGCACAATCAGCACGCTTATATAAGGACTCTGAATACACACTCAGTTTGCAAAGTATTGAGGAGTTGTAACACATTACCAAGCCTTGTTTCGTATTGGTTTCCTGATTCCTGGTCTTTTGATTCTGCATTTGTCTGTGCCTTAGATAGTCTGTTTGTGCCTCACCCAACCTATTGCTTGTTCACTATTTACGATTTACACCTGCTGTACTGGATTGTTTGCCTGACTGTTATTTTCTTAATAAAACTCTTCTGCACCTACATCAGCCTCTACCACCCATCCCTGAAAGAATGATTCACCTTCTGACACTGTAGAATTGTAATGTAGCTAATTTATTAAATTCTGAATATGATTATCTTCAGGCTACAGGCCAATTAGGCAGGTCTTGCTTTGAAACATGCATGATCATTTTGTAAACCATACAAAATAATTAAATAAATAATTAAACATTGGCTACCCAGTATATTTTTGGTATTCACATCAGATTATTTGCTGTTAACAAATGTCTTTGGATTATTTTGGATTTTTGTGGAACCAACCTCACCACTGGTCATAAGAAAAATACATATGGTGGTGAAGTGAGGCTGATTTCTTTCTATCCCAGACTGTAGATGCATGCAAGAGCAGTTGTGCCAGGTGAGTGTGTAATTACATAGAGTGTAACTTATCTCCATCTCCATTTCATGGGCAGTGACATGAGAAGGATTATGTCAAATACAGTCATGGGTGCAGTGAATTCAAACAATGTGGTTTATGTCAGGGCTTCTCAACTTTTCTGCTTCGAGGCCCACCTATTCGTACTTGTAATGAGTCGGGGCCCATTAAAAAAGATCCCCAATTATTTTGGCTTATCTATTCTATTAGAATCTAATAATCTATTGTAAAGTGTATTAATGGGATGCAACATCACTCCCTGTTACAGATGGGAGTCCAGGAATTAAATACTGTAAATGCAATAAAAAGAAACTGTTTTTATTTCTAGGTATTATATTTAAAACTGTATGGATGTGCCAGAAGCCAATATAAAACCATGCATGCAAGGCATTCTCAGTCAAAAGGGATTAATGATCCAGAAGTGGAATCTGATCGATTAGCACAAGAACTTATTGCCATGTTTGTGTTCAGCAAACAAGCAAGTTATTAAAACTAAGAAGTCCACTCAAAAGAAGTGGATATAGAAACCACTCAATGGGATTAGATCCTTACATGCTAACAAAGAAGGATTTTTCCTTTAAAAGGAAAATTTACTAGCTACATTTGACATTAGTAGAATAAATTTTGATCCTACTGTAGCCGGAACTAAATGCAAAGACAATAGTTATGCATACTATTAATTCACTTAATGTGAAGATAATTAACAGATAGTCAACAGATTTAAGGTTTTTTAAAAGATTGTGTATATTTTTAGTTTTTTGTGTTTGTAATTATTTGTATCTGTACATGCATGACCCCACCAGCTCTGCTGATCAACTTATCGTGTTTAAATAAAGTTATTCGTTCATTTGTTATGAGTTGGAAAATGATCTATCCGTAGAGTTCCCCGACATCTCAAACTCCCTGGTGCTGTGCAGACATCATTCGACATGAACAAACAGATGAAAACCTGGAAGAACATGGAGGAGTACAACTTTTTATATGTATCTGGGTTAAAGATCTGGGGATCAGGACACTACAAGATAGATGGTGGTAGACAGATCTAAGTTCAGGAAGAGTGTTTATTAGCAGGTGTGATATTTACAAAAGCAAAACAGAAAGAAGACTATTTAAACAGCATTATAAACATGATTAGAAACAAACATTACAGTGATAATGATGATACTTCACAAAGCCTCTGTAAAGAGTGTCCGTATCTGTGTATGCTGATTTCGCTCAAATCAGCGTCAGGTGTTTCCTATAACAATTGGGTCCCAAGCACGTGCACAGTGTGCTCTGTGGGTGAGCGTGACCGCTTGAGCTGCGCCAGGCTGAAGCGCGCAAAGGCATGACAGTCAAGTGTTCACCTGCTGTGTGACCACAACTTTTAGCTCACATGTATATCACCACCAAAATGCCTCACTTTCATTGATAACCCATCGCAAAGCATCGCAAGCTGGAGTGTGACTGTAGCTTAATGAGGCAGATGTGACGTCGAATGCAACCCAGCAATTGTACCCTACTATGAGTAATATATAGATTTAGGCACTGCCTAAAAGCAGAACTCCCATCTGTTTCATAGAATTGTCTTATATCATAGCCAGCCTCTTTTGTTTTATTTCTTTACCATTATAGTTACTCTACTGTTTCCTTATGTTAGGGTTTTGCTGGGATTCGAACCCAGGTTGCTGGTGTGCTAATCCAGCAAACCCTCACTAGGCCACCAGGGGGATGACTCAAGTGCAGAGGCATGAGGCGAAAGTAGAGTATCAAAAACAGTTTATTTACAATATATACAATCCAAGGGAAAAACAAAAAGTATAATCCAAAAGCTCAGAAGATATACAAAATAAAAATATCCAAAGGTTCAATGTCCAAAACCCAAACCCAGAAAAGAAGAGGCAAAAACCCAAACGCTCAGAAGATCCAAAGGTCAAAACAAAAATCCACAAAGTCCAAAAGAAAGCAACAAAAAACAAGAATACTAGGACACAGGCAAGGTACATGGGACAGAGGGAACTAGCACTAACAGCATAGCATAAAGACTCCATGACTAGGGACTGAACTGAGGGAGTATATATATACACAAAATAAATGGGAAACAGGTGACAATAATGAGGACTAAACAGGCAATAAAGACAAATGCAAAACACAGAAGCAATAGCAGCCTCTAGAGGCCAAACTAAACATGACAAGACAGAATAATAGCGGCCTCTAGAGGCCAAGATCGTCCAAGTCCTAACAGGACCCCCCTCCCCCCCTCAAGGAGCATCTCCTGACGTTCCCAGGACGCTCAGGATGGGCCAAATGGAAGTCCCGGCAAAGTCCTTTATATAAATGTCCCGGGCAGGGACCCAACAGCGTTCCTCAGGGCCATAGCCCTCCCAGTCCACCAGATATTGAAGCCTGCCACGGACCCGGCGGGAGTCCAGCAGTGAACACGGTCTGACCCTGGAAGATGCGGGGGGGGATTCCTAGGGGCAGGGGCATACATGGATGACAGTACGGGCTGCAACAGGGAAACATGGAATGTAGGGTTGATCCGAAGAGTCCGGGGCAACTGGAGCCAGTAGGCGACAGGGTTAACCCTGCGCACAACCTTGAAGGGGCCAATATAGCGAGGAGGAAGCTTGTGGTTCTCCACCCGCAGTGGAAGGTCCTTGGTGGACAGCCAAGCCCGCTGCCCTGGGCGGAAGATGTGGGCAGGCCTTCTATGGCGGTTGGCCTGAATCTGGTTGGACCTGGAAGTCTGGATGAGGGTCCTCCTGACCTTGTTCCAGGTCTTGCGACGCCGTCTCACGTACTGATTGACCGAGGGCACCCCAGTGTCCTCCTCCTGGTCTGGAAACAGAAGTGGCTGGAACCCGAACTGGCACTGGAACGGTGATAACCTGGTGGCCGATGACTGCAGGGTGTTGTGAGCGTACTCTGCCCATGGCAGCCAGGTGCTCCATGTAGTCGGGTTATCCATTGCCAGGCCTCGCAGGGTGGTTTCCAGGTCCTGGTTGAGCCTCTCCGTCTGGCCATTGGACTGGGGGTGGAACCCAGAGGAGAGGCTGGCAGTGGCTCCGATAAGCTTGCAGAACCCGCGCCACACTCGGGAGGAGAACTGGGGCCCCCGGTCTGAGATGATGTCCTGCGGGAGACCAAAGACTCGGAAGACATGAGTGAAAACGAGTTTGGCTGTTTCAAGAGCAGAAGGGAGTTTGTACAGTGGTATGAAGCGGCAGGCCTTAGAGAATATGTCGACTATTACCAAAATGACAGTGTTACCTTGTGAGTCTGGAAGGCCCGTGATGAAGTCGACCGCCACATGGGACCAGGGATGCCGGGGAATAGGCAGAGGGTGCAGGAGGCCCTGGGGATGCTGTCGTGGATTCTTACTTCTGGTGCACACTTCACAGGACAGAACGAATGACCTCACCTCCTTCTCCATGCTTGGCCACCAGAAGCGTCTTTTCAAGAAGTCCAGGGTCCTCCGAGCTCCCGGGTGGGCGGTGAGAGGGGACGAATGACCCCAATGGAGAACCTTGGCCCGGGCTTGACGAGGGATGTACAAGAGGCCCGGTGGCCCCGTCCCAGGACCGGGGTCCTGGCATTGAGCTCGTCGGACGACCTCCTCGACACCCCAGCGGACAGGGGCCACAATCCGGGACACAGGGATAATAGGCCCGACTTCACTCTCCCTGTTAGTGGCAGAGAACAGCCTGGACAGTGCGTCAGGTTTGGTGTTCTTGGAGCCGTGGCGGTACGATAGGGTGAAGTCGAATCAACTAAAAACAAGGCCCACCTAGCCTGTCGTGGGTTCAGTCTCTTGGCTTGCTGGAGGTACTCCAGGTTCTTGTGGTCCATCCAAACCAGGAATGGATGTTGCGCTCCCTCCAGCCAGTGCCTCCACTCCTCAAGGGCCAGTTTGACCGCTAGCAGTTCTCGATCCCCCACATCGTACCGGGACTCCGCAGGGCTCAAGCGGTGGGAGAAGTATGCGCAGGGGTGCAACTTTCCTTCTGAACGTTGAGAGAGCACCGCGCCGACACCACTGTCCGAGGCATCCACCTCCACGATGAATGGTTGGGAAGTGTCCGGGAGGACCAGAATGGGTGCTGTGCAGAAGCTGTGCTTGAGGTCCTTGAATGCCTTATCCGCCTGAGGAGACCAGACATAAGATCCACCAGTCCTCTTGGTGAGATCCGACATGGGTGCTGCTACGGAACTGAAGTTCCTGACGAACTTGCAGTAGAAGTTAGCGAATCCTAAGAACCGCTGAACCTCCTTAACGGACTTGGGAGTGGGCCAGTCCCGGACGGCCAGGGTCTTGGCTGAGTCCATTTGGAGTTGTCCCGTCTGTACAATAAATCCCAGGAAGGAGACCTCGGGGACATGAAATTCGCATTTCTGGGCCTTAGCAAACAGATTGTTCCATAGTAGTCTCTGGAGGACTTGGCGGACATGGTGGCAGTGCTCCTGTAATGTCTTGGAAAATACCAAGATGTCGTCGAGGTAGACAAAAACATACTGGTTAATCATGTCCCTCATGACGTCGTTGATTAGGGCCTGAAAAACAGCTGGTGCATTGGTGAGTCCGAAGGGCATCACCTGGTACTCATAGTGCCCTGACGGGGTGTTAAAGGCAGTCTTCCACTCGTCTCCCTGTCGGATACGGATGAGGTGGTATGCGTTCCATAGGTCCAACTTGGTGAAGACGGTGGCGCCTTGGAGCAGGTCGAATGCTGTGGACATCAGCGGAAGGGGATAGCGGTTGCGCACAGTGATCTTGTTCAGGCCCCTGTAGTCAATACATGGTCGGATCCCCCCATCCTTCTTGCCGACAAAGAAGAAGCCGGCACCAGCAGGTGAGGTGGAGGGTCGAATGAACCCAGAGACCAGGGCGTCCTTGAGGTATTCCTCCATGGCCTTGCATTCTGGCTGAGAGAGGGAGAACAGTCTGCCCCGAGGAGGGGTAGTCCCAGGGAGCAAGTCGATGGCACAGTCGTAGGCCTGGTGCGGAGGAAGAATGGCGGCCCTACTCTTGCTGAAGACTTCTTTAAGGTCTCAGTACTCTGTGGGAACTTGAGATAACTCGGTGAGATCAGGAGGCTCGGCAGGAGACACAGGAGAGCTAGAGAGCAAACAAGAGGTATGGCATACAGGGCCCCATTCCACAACCTGGCTAGTTACCCAGTCTATACGAGGGTTGTGGCAGGTAAGCCAAGGAAAGTAGAGATGTCCGATATTATCGGCCGACAGATATTATCGGCCCGATATTAACATAAAAATGTAATATCTGTTAATATCGTTATCGGATTTTTTTTTGCCTCAAAACCGATAAAATAATGCTTGCGTTACACCCAAATAGTGCCTATGCGCTCCTGAAGCATTTACCGGCACAAAGATGATGACCTCATCAAGCTGCATCTTGAAGCGTACAAACAAGCGTGGATGGCTGCAGTGACAAACTTGCTCGCTCTGTTTCAACATTATGTCTGTGGTTTGGAATTATTTTCAAGTGTGTCCTTCGGACGTTAAAGTTGTTTACTACTCTGAAAGGTCTGGACTGAAACTTTGTGCCTTCCTTGTTCTTATTGCACACTACCTTAATGTTGCATATCTTTGTTGTTGCTCATGTAGAGCAGTGCTGATTGAGCCCAGTTTATAATTTCAATGATTGCATTAGCCCAAGTAATGGGCTAGGGACACAGGCTGCTTACACCTTAAAATGTTTCATTTTTTGTACTTCACCTCAAGCCTGAAGTATTTTTTGTAGCTCAAACAAATGTGCAGTTTTCAAAATTGTGCAGTATAGTTGCCACATTGTAATTGACTCATATTTGTGCATTCATTCAATTAAGGTGATTGAGTTTTAGTTAAAGAAACAGTTCATGAGGCATCCTACAAACGCAGGCTCATTTAACACAGAAAAAAGAGTAGCCTGTCATACACTATGCCTGTTATTTTAGTTGACTTTAGATGCTGCTATGTTGCACATAGTTGTTCAGGTACAATGTTTTATCATTTGTGAAGAAGTCAAATTTGCCCTATTTGTTGTGGGCATTGTCAAGATTATCTCAGGGAGAGTGTAATCCAAACTGTTGTTTGAGACAATTTAAAAAAAAATAAACATGGCACTTTTTCCCTAAATTAAGTTGAAGTATTTTTCTTATTTTGCACAGACAATGTTAACATTTGGAAAGCCTTGTTGCATTCAAGAATGCATCCAGTGGGGCATCACAATAACATTAAGCATGTTGTGTTAATTCTACAACAGGAGATATGTGATGTTACCTAAATTAGTTCTGACGAAAAATAACCCACATATCGACATCGGTATCGGCTGATATCGGAATCGAAAATTGAGAGTTGGACAATATCGGCATATCGGATATCGGCAAAAAAGCCAATATCGGACATCCCTAAAGGAAAGCCTAGGATAACTGGGAACTCTGGCGAATGAATAAGGTGCAGGGATATTTCTTCCTTGTGACCTTGAGACTGGAGGAAGACTGGAGAAGTTACTTGGGTGACCCTTCCGTCACCTAACGCTTGGCCATCCAGGGCAGACACGGACAGTGGGACATCAAGAGGTGCAGTCGGAACATTGATACTTTGGGCGAAGTTGACATCCATAAAGTTTCCAGCCGCCCCAGAGTCTAACAAGGCCTGGCAAGAGTGGACGGACTCACCCCAGGAGATGGAGACCGGATGTAGACTCCTTGGCCAGGAAGTTGGGGAGAGAGGGTAGGCCCCGTCACAACCCTCCCTCGGCTGGACGGGGCGGTCCTTTTCCCGAGAGCTCGGGACATGATGCTCGGAAATGGCCAGGCTTGCCACGGTAGATGCAGCACTTGTCCCTCCTTCTGCGCTCCCTCTCAGATGCGGAGAGACGAGTATGGCCAACTTGCATGGGCTCTGGACAGTCACTGGAGGAGGTAGACGGGCTCCATGTTGAGGCAGTGAGGCCGGGGAGGCTCAGGACTTGGCGGCGTTCTCTCATCCTGTTGTCAAGACAAATGGCATGGGAAATCAGTGTTTCGAGGTCACTTGGGCATCCGATAGAGGCCAGACCGTCTTTGATGGGGTCAGACAAACCATGATGGAAGGCTGAAACCAGGGCCATCTCATTCCACCCGCTTACTGCTGTGAGCGTCCGGAACGAGATGGCATAGTCTGCGATGCTTCCTCCTTGCTGGATGGACATGAGCATTCTGGCTGCGTCTTTACTGATGTCCACCTGGTCGAAGACACAAAGCATCTCCTCCTTAAACAGCTTAAAATCAGAGCACTCGGGTCCCTGTCTCTGCCAGATGGCCGTTGCCCAGGCTAGTGCCTTACCCGCTAACAAAAGGCAATCTTGCGGCGATCCATAGTGTAGGTGGTAGGCTGGAGCTCAAAGGTGAGTTGGCACTGGGTAAGGAACTCCCGGCACTCACCGTGCTTGCCGTCTTACCTCTGTGGTGCAGGTAGGCTGGGTTCGCGAGGTGAAGGAGGCAGCGTGGGTGTTAGGACTGGGACTGTTTTGGCCTCTAGAGGCCGCTGTTATTTCCTTTTCTGGTCATGTTTGTTTTGGCCTCTAGAGGTCACCACTGTGTTCTGTGTTTTGTTTTTGTCTTATTGCCTGTTTCCTGCCCCGCCCTGTCCTTAATTAGTTTGTGTATTTATACCCCTGAGTTCAGTCCTCTTGTCACAGAGTCTTTGTGCTGTTATGTTTAGCTCCAGTTTCCTCTGTACCGTGTTCCTTGCCTTTGTCTTTTTGGTTTTGCACTTTGCTTTGCTTTTTGGACTTTTTGGACCTAGTATTTACTGTTTTGTGGATCTTCTGAGCGTTGGTATTTTTGCCTTTTCTATTTTTTTGGCTTTTGTTTTGACTTTTGTACTTTGGATATTTCTTATTTTTCCCTTCATCTTCTGAGCATTTTGGATTATTTCTTTTGGACTGTATATATTGTAAATAAACCTTTTGATACTTTTTCTACTTCTGCCTCACGCCTCTGCATTTGAGTCGTGGCCTAGTGGGGGTTTGCTGGATTATCACAACAGCGAACCAGGTTCGAATCCCAGCAAAACCCTAACGGTGGCAGGAGGCACTGGAGTGGGAGCAGATGGTGGAGCAGGAGATGGATCAGGAGATGCAGGCAGAGGAGTAAGCTGTGCCAGGGTTTTCCCAATCTGCTGAAGCAGTACCTCGTGGCAAGCAAGGGCCTCATGTTGGCTTGCAAGCGTTCATCCATGGTCGCTCTGAAGCATGTCAAAGCTGCCATAATTCCCTGAAGGTTGGCCGGGTAGACAGTTGAAGCAGCCTCTGCTGAGTCAGTTATGACAGAGTCTTTCTGTTAGGGTTTTGCTGGGATTCGAATGCGGGTCGCTGGTGTGATAATCCAGCAAACCCCCACTAGGCCACCAGGGGGATGACTCAAGTGCAGAGGCATGAGGCGAAAGTAGAGTATCAAAAACAGTTTATTTACAATATATACAATCCAAGGGAAAAACAAAAAGGATAATCCAAAAGCTCAGAAGATATACAAAATAAAAATATCCAAAAGGTTCAATGTCCAAAACCCAAACCCAGAAAAGAAGAGGCAAAAACCCAAACGCTCAGAAGATCCAAAGGTCAAAACAAAAATCCACAAAGTCCAAAAGACAGCAACAAAAAACAAGAATACTAGGACACAGGCAAGGTACATGGGACAGAGGGAACTAGCACTAACAGCATAGCATAAATACTCCGTGACTAGGGACTGAACTGAGGGAGTATATATACACAAAATAAATGGGAAACAGGTGACAATAATGAGGACTAAACAGGCAATAAAGACAAACACAAAACACAGAAGCAATAGCGGCCTCTAGAGGCCAAACTAAACATGACAAGACAGAATAATAGCGGCCTCTAGAGGCCAAGATCGTCCAAGTCCTAACACCTTATGTTGTACAAAACATCGGGCGACAACAGTGACAAGTTACTCACTACTATACTGTCCCAACTACTACCCTACTTCACACTTCACTACTCATTTCACTAGTTGTTGGGTTTCCTGTGGTGGCAGGCACTCATGCACATACTCAAAAAAAAACAACATGGGTGTCTGTTACATGAACCTAAGGCCCTGTCCACAGGGCAACGGATTCAGGTGAATCTGATAAAATTGTTTATCATTTCGGCCTAGCGTCCACATGGCACCGGCGTTTTGGGTGCCCCAAAACAAAATCTTTTGAGAATGGGTTCCAGAGTGAAAAAATCTGGCAACGGTGCCGTTGCGAAGTCGTCTGGATGAGTAGAACGGATTTGTTTATAATGACGTCACAACCACATGACTGTCAGTGCTTCATGCCAGGTAGAAGTGTAACGAACTCGATGTGAGTTGTCAACAAATCCTATAACTTGGCTCATGAAACGCACTTACAAATTATTTTCACTGTGAATATTTATTGTGTAATGGTGCAAAGTGAGAGAGAGAGAGAGAGAGAGAGAGAGAGAGAGAGAGAATAGCCCTTAGGGCAGAGTCTTTAGTCCAAACACTGCGGAAGCAGTACCAAACCGCGCACCGCCCGTGCGCTTTCCAAAAACAAAAATCCCGCCAGCAAAAATAGGAAAAAAAAAAAGGAGCGATCTCAGATGTTGGTTTAAGTCTGACAATACATTCCTCAAAAAGGGCGTAGAAGAACAAAGTAATCCATCAACGTGTAGCATTCAATTTATTCCGGACCATTAAAGAATTCTGGAGGATATCAGAATGTCGGCGTACCGGCTTCCATCTACCCCCATTCATTCCTCTTTCCACGTCTTTCGTTTTAAGCTACTGATTAATAATCAAAACCTTATGTGGCTAATGCTACAGAAGAAGGGGTTTATGTGCATGCGTCTACTTCTTCTATTGTTCTGGTGTCTCCGATGGGACCGTCTTACAGCGCACGTAGAGGTGTGGCATGTGTATTGCATCGTTTTCAGCAAGCGTTGCGTTGCCATATGTACCTGAAATTTTACTGATCCGTTGCCCATGTGGACGCGATATTTAAAAAAAAAAAATCTCGTTGCCGTTGTCGTGTGGATGTAGCCTAAGTCTAACATATAACGGTTGACATTTAGGTCACTTAACAAAATTGTTTCTAGTTAAGTTAATGCATTTTACTTGGGTGGAAATACTTTCCATAATTTTATTATGTTCACTGAGCAAGTTATTTTTTTGAGTGCAGGACCGAAACCATCAGAAAACAACTTGATAGGTTTCTTTATGTATACACACTTTATGCCTATGTGGCTCCGCTCGCACGGGTCTTTGGCCTGCGCAGGAACTCCGCTAAAAATTAGCTTCAACTTGAAAAAAAAAATTGCGGCCCACTAGATGGTGCTTCGCAGCCCACTAATGGGCCATGGCCCAGTGGTTGAGAAACACTGGTTTATGTAATCCATCCATCCATCCATCCATTATCTGTAGCTGCTTATCCTGTTCTACAGGGTCGCAGGCAAGCTGGAGCCTATCCCAGCTGACTATGGGTGAGAGGCAGGGTACACTCTGGACAAGTCACCAGATCATCACAGGGCTGACACACAGGCTACATCCACACGACAATGGCAACGAGATTTTTTTTTTCAATATCGTGTCCACATGGGCAACGGATCAGTAAAATATCAGGTTCATATGGCAACGCAACGCTTGCTGAAAACGATGCAATACACATGCCACACCACTACATGCGCTGTAAGACGGTCCCATCGGAGACATCAGAACAATAGAAGTAGACGCATGCGCATAACTGCGCATGCACACAGTGACTATCCCTGTCACTGTCACACGCACACACTTTCTCACTCCCTATCCTATGGATATAGTCCCTTTAAATCATGTGCTCGGTTTTTGAATGGAGATGCGGAAAGAGGAATGAATAGGGGTAGATGGAAGCCGGTACGCCAACATTCTGATATCCTCCAGAATTCTTTAATGGTCCAGAATAAACATCTGAAGAGGTGAGATAGCTCCTTTTTTTTCCCCTATTTTTGCTGGCGGGATTGACTCTGCCCTAAGGGCTATTCTCTCTCTCTCTCTCTCTCTCTCTCACTTTGCACCATTACACAAATATTCACAGTGAAAATATTTTGTAAGCACGTTTCATGAACCAAGTTATAGGATTTGTTGACAACTCGCATCGAGTTCGTTACACTTCTACCTGGCGTGAAGCACATGTGGTTGTGACGTCATCATAAACAAATCTGTTCTACTCCTCCAGACGACTTCGCAACGGCTCCGTTGCCAGATTTTTTCACTCTGGAACCCATTCTCAAAAGATTTCATTTTGGGGCACCCAAAACGCCGGTGCCGTGTGGACGCCAGGCCGAAACGATAAACAATATCAGATTCACCTGAATCCGTTGCCGTGTGGACAGGGCCATTGAGCGACACAACCATTCACACTCACATTCACACCTACGGTCAATTTAGAGCCACCATTAGCCCAATCTGCATGTCTTTGGACTGTGGGGAGGAGGAAACCCACGCAGACACAGGGAGAACATGCAAACTCCACACAGAAAGGCCCTTGCTGGCTGCTGGGCTCGAACCCAGGACCTGAGGCGACAGTGCTAACCACTACACCACCATGCCGCTGGTTTATGTAATCAAAAATAAAATAAAACAAAATAAAAGCAGCACATATTAGCCAAGCAAAGTACAAATTACACAAAAGGACAAATGATATAACTGTCAGAAAGTATCCTGCTTTTTGGTTTGAACAACTTATGTTTGGTATTTGGAGAAAACATGGAATGAAGCTACTTACAAATTTAAAAATTGGGAATCCAGCTACTTACTTGCCTTTTAAGTTCATGGTGTGTGTGTGTGTGTGTGAGAGAGAGAGAGAGAGTGAGAGAGAGAGACCAATTTCCCCTCCTCGGCAAAGGTTTTCTTAAAACATTTCATATAAACAATTGGATGGCAGCTGCAGTTTACTCTCTCTCCCACCTCTTCTGTAACTAATTCATTTATTTTACTTCCTTGACATTTGCTTCACTTGTGCAGCTCAGTCACTGCACTCCATTCTATCCCCCCTCCAAGTATTAATGTTTATCTTTGCATCTCACTTACTCAAACCTCACTCTTTCTCTTTGTGCCAGACTCCCTGGCAGTGAAGTGGCAATCTAGAAGGAAAGCCTATTATAGTTCCCTGCAATTCTGCCAGCCCTCATCCTCCCCTCTTCCCTTTTTCCACAAGCACCTTTTTAAAATAATGCTGATGCCCATCAATTTTGATGTTTTAATATCAATTCAGGGAACACAATGAATTCATATATTTGTCCAGTCGTGACAAACTTTGGGAATGGGTATTTTCCCCAGGAGACATTAGAAACAGATTGTCCACAGCTAAAATAGCTTATTATATTAATAATGTATACATTATTTTGCATGTGCATCTTTGACTTACAGGCTCATTTGAGTCAAAACAGATATTCTAAATGATCTTGGTCATTGTAATATTTATCCCAAAGCCAGCATCACTGCAAGATGTTTTTTAATGGTATAGAATTACTCAATGACAGTTTATTATGAAAACCATTTACGAAGTGTCAGAACTAGTTGAGTAAAAAGTTGAGTAGTAGAGTAGTATACTCAACTAGTTGAGTATAGAAAAAAAATAAGAGATCACTTTTAATGGTGGTCATCGTGATGGTCTCATATATCAGTGGCGGCTCCTGAATTTTTTTTCGGGGGGGCAATTTTCCCCCGTTATGTCTACACGGACCGTAAATGTCCACAGGACTGAAGTAAATTGACCTACAGTAGGTAGCAAATCAATTGGCCGAACTTGTTTTTGCCTGGTAAATTCAGATATCAATATAGACATTATCTCTTCTCTCCACTAGGTGGCAACACTAAACAAGTTAAAGGTGGCAAACTAAGGTAGCCTAGTAAACTAGACCCACCCGCCTAGCGGCCAAAAATATTTTTGCCTACGAGTGGCAAATATTCACATTTAGTCTGGCTTGCCAGGCTAAAACTAAGGAAGATTCATTGTGAAGCCTTCAAAGCAAAACATTTGGCATCACAATCAATTAATATTACATTACTCATTTATTTTCTCATATTATTCCAGTATTCTGTAATAAGTAGACACAAATTCTTAATTATAAACATATTCTAATTTCTTCAATTCTAAAGAATGCAATTAAAGTGGCAGGATATAAATCCAAGACAAGTGTTTATTTAAGTTTTGAAAAAGATGAAGAAAAGCATAACCATCAAACAAACATGTGCAGCTTAATTATGTGTTTTTTTTATGGAATTGCACTATTTTAACAACAAATAATTCTAAATTAATTCTGCAGTTTTTTTCCCCCAAGAATTCCTCCAGAAAGCCATGCCTTAAAAGGAAATTTAAAGTATTACAAGCATGTCAATGAACACAAAAGGCTTTAGTTATTTAGCTATATACACACAAGGTTACACAAGGTTTTGTAGTCAGTGCAACTTGGCTTAACAAGTTGGAAAAAAGGTAAGGTGCTGCTGGCTCCAATGAACACATATACTGTACAATATATAAAAACTGAAAATATGCTTAATTTACACCAAGTCAGAGAGAACTTGAGGCTACTGAAATATTCCAAGCATGGCAATGTTAAACTGCCATTGGTAAAACAAAAACATGGCAATGTTAAACTGCCATTGGTAAAACACACACAAAAACAACTTTTGCCTAGTAAATTCAATATCACTGTACCGTCTGCTGTGCTACTTCCAGGGTGGAAGAGAACGCAAGGGTAGCAAAAAAGAGCATTGACTACATCACAGCCAGTTAGCCAAGTTTTCCGGTGGTACCAGTTCTTGTTAAAACCTCTTGAGTCAGTCTTCTCCCCCTTCGTAGACACTTGCTTGATGTTTAAATTCGGTCTAGGAGGTCCTAGCTGTTTGATTGCCTTTTTCACCTCATTGGTACGACGACTAAAGGGAACTTCTTTCAGACACGCTATCGTATTGTTGCACTCAACACTCGCCGCCATCTTCCCGCGCAAGTTGCGTTTTCCAGCCCAAAATTATGTTCAAAACCCGCCAAAATGCACTTAAAACCAATCTGGCAACACTTGCGTGGCGCAACAGGCGTATGACGTAAGCACGCTGCTTGTGCGAGCACATAAAACCCAATAGAAAATGCATTGGGAGCATGATTTTCGAAAAAAAACGTACATACCATTAGTGTCAATGGGAGATTTGGGGGCAAATCTGAACCTGACAGAAATCGCCCCAAAAGGGCGTGGCTACACCAGGCGCGACCTTAGCCTGATTGGACAATGACATTACTGTTGGTAGTAGGAGTAGATTAAAAAAAAAAAATCTCCCTCCCTGTTTGGGAGTGCGTCACCCAAATCGCCCCTATTAACGAGCCGCCAGTGATATATATATATATATATATATATATATATATATATATATATATATATATATATATACACACACCCCATAGCTGTAAGTACTTTGCAAAATCTTAGGCACCCCATTTTTTTAGGATAAACTTTTCAGCATAAACTTATACATTTTAAGTTTATGACATCTACATTATCAAGTCAGTACAAAAATAATTTTGATTTCCAAACATTAGTTTTTCCTCACAAAATTAAATGTTACAGGGGGAAAAATGTATGCATGTCAGTAAAGAAAGCACCATATTATGTAGGATACCACTTCTCAGACAAAAAAAAAAAAAAGGCTGCTGGGTTTTGCTGCAAAATTAAGAAGCAAGTGTGACAGTCAACATGTCCAGAAGAACTGTGTCTGGTTCTACAAGATGTTCAGTAAAACTTACCAGGGGTGGGTTTCCCAAAAGCATCGTAGCACAAAGATCATCGTTAAATGGTCGAGCAAGCATCACAATGAACACTCTCTCTCCTAGTTAAGATGCTCTTAGCATTAAGAGGCTTTTGGGAAACCCACCCCAGATCATTTCCTTACAAAACTGCACTCATTGTACCTGAGGCTACTATTTTTTTTTTTTAAGCAAATTATTGTCACACTAAATGTTGGCTTTTTCATTTATTACAGCTTTTTTTTTTTTTACTTCACTTTATAGTATATTTTAATGTAGGAACATTCAGTTTCATTCAGTTTCATTATTTTTGAAGGCAACTTTTCTCTGCAGCATTTCTTTGCATGTCTCCTGTGAATGATCAACAAGGAAAAGGACAACCAGGAAACTAGGAAAGTAGAGTAACGGTGTTTCCCTACTTGCCCCAGGAATGTAGTGAAACATCACGACTCAAAAGTGCTAGCACAAAGTCTACGTGGTGAAACACCACCATAATATAATATTACAATATGTGAGGAAACACTGTCACAAAGACGAGACTCTAGGAACATTAAGGTTTCAATGCAAAAATTGTTCAATCTGAAGTTTACTGAAAAAGCACGAGTATTTATAGAACTCTTCTCAAGCAAATGTTTCAAATGTATATCAAAACAGGAGGGTAGGCCAGTAAATGCTGGTTCTGTGGTATGAAGAGAATGTCAAAGACAGACAGCACAAATAAAAACAGCATCAGACAGTCAAGGTTTTCCAGCAGTGTAAGATTACGGGAGAGCATTATGTTACAGATAATATTATCACAGAAAAATAGAACAAGATGACATTCTAACAGTACTGTACATATGAAACCAAAATATCTCTCAAAGTTAAAAGTATTATTAGATTTGTTGTTTCATGGCAAGCAACTCTCAATGAAGTGCAGACTACAAATTCATCTTCTGTCTAACCTCATGAAAACTTATGGGACATTTAAGCATTTCACATATCTTTTAATGGTGCTTCACCCTCTCTGCTAAATAAATAGTTACCTAATATTTCTCAAATTATATAACTACAACCCCAATTCCAAAAAAAGTTGGGACGCTGTGTAAACTGTAAATTAAAAACAGAATGCGATAATTTCCAAATCACAAACCCTATATTCCATTGAAAATAGTACAAAGACAGCATATCAAATGTTGAAACTGAGAAATTTTATTGGTTTTTTTTTAAAAACATATGCTCATTTTGAATTTGAACGTTTCAGAAAAAGTTGGGACAGGGCAACAAAAGACTGAAGAAGTTGTGTATGCTAAAATATATATATATATATATATATATATATATATATATATATATATATATATATATATATATATGGTTCATTGGCAACAGGCCAGTAACATGATTGGGTATAAAAAGAGCATCCCAGAGAGGCGGAGTCTCTCAGAAGTAAAGATGGAGAGGGGTTTGCTGCTCTGTGAAAGACTGCGTGGGCAAACAGTGCAACTATTTCAGAATAAAGTTCCTCAATGTAAAATTGCAAAAAAAATTTGGGGATCACATCATCTATTGTATATAATATCATTAAAAGATTCAGAGAATATGGAGAAATCTCTGTATGCAAGAGACAAGGCTGAAAACTGACACTGGATGCCTGTAATCTTCAGGCCCTCAGGTGACAATGCATTAAAATCAGACACGTGTCTGTAGTGGAAATCACTGTATGGGCTCAGGAACACTTCAGAAAACCATCATCTGTGAAAACAGTTCATAACTACAGTGGTGCTTGAAAGTTTGTGAACCCTTTAGAATTTTCTATATTTCTGTATAAATATGACCTAAAACATCATCAGATTTTCATACAAGTCCTAAAAGTAGATAAAGAGAACCCAGTTAAACAAATGAGACAAAAATATTATCCTTGATCATTTATTTATTGAGGAAAATGATCCAATATTACATATCTGGGAGTGGCAAAAGTATGTGAACCTTTGATTTCAGTATCTGGTGTGACACCCTTGTGCAGCAATAACTGCAACTAAACATTTGCGGTAACTGTTGATCAGTCCTGCACACCGGCTTGGAGGAATTTTAGCCCATTCCTCCGTACAGAACAGCTTCAACTCTGGGATGTTGGTGGGTTTCCTCACATGAACTGCTCGCTTCAGGTCCTTCCACAACATTTCGATTGGATTAAGGTCAGGACATTGACTTGGCCGTTCCAAAACATTAACTTTATTCTTCTTTAACCATTCTTTGGTAGAATGACTTGTGTGCTTTGGGTCGTTGTCTTGCTGCATGACCCACCTTCTCTTGAGATTCAGTTCATGGACAGATGTCCTGACATTTTCTTTTAGAATTCACTGGTATAATTCAGAATTCATTGTTCCATCAATGATGGCAAGCCATCCTGGCCCAGATACAGCAAAATAGGCCCAAACCATGATCCTACCACCACCATGTTTCACAGATGGGATAAGGTTCTTATGCTGGAATGCAGTGTTTTCCTTTCTCCAAACATAACGCTTCTCATTTAAACCAAAAAGTTCTATTTTGGTCTCATCCATCCACAAAACATTTTTCCAATAGACTTCTGGCTTGTCCACGTGATCTTTAGCAAACTGCAGACAAGCAGCAATGTTCTTTTTGGAGAGCAGTGGCTTTCTCCTTGCAACCCTGCCATGCACACCATTGTTGTTCAGTGTTCTCCAAATGGTGGAGTCATGAATATTAACATTGGCTAATGTGAGAGAGGCCTTCAGTTGCTTAGAAGTTACCCTGGGGTCCTTTGTGACCTCGACGACTATTACACGCCTTGCTCTTGGAGTGATCTTTGTTGGTCGACCACTCCTGGGGAGGGTAACAATGATCTTGAATTTCCTCCATTTGTACACAATCTGTCTGACTGTGGATTGGTGGAGTCCAAACTCTTTAGAGATGGTTTTGTAACCTTTTCCAGCCTGATGAGCATCAACAACGCTTTTTCTGAGGTCCTCAGAAATCTCCTTTGTTCGAGCCATGATACACTTCCACAAACATGTGTTGTGAAGATCAGACTTTGATAGATCCCTGTTCTTTAAATAAAACAGGGTGCCCACTCACACCTGATTGTCATCCCAGTGATTGAAAACACCTGACTCTAATTTCACCTTCAAATTAACTGCTAATCCTGGAGGTTCACATACTTTTGCCACTCACAGATATGTAATATTGGATCATTTTCCTCAATAAATAAATGACCAAGTATAATATTTTTGTCTCATTTGTTTAACTGGGTTCTCTTTATCTACTTTTAGGACTTGTGTGAAAATCTGATGATGTTTTAGGTCATATTTATGCAGAAATATAGAAAATTCTAAAGGGTTCACAAACTTTCAAGCACCACTGTACATCCACAGATGCAAGTTAAAACCATATATAAACAATATCCAGAAACACCGCCACCTTCTCTGGGCCTGAGCTCTTTTATGATGGACTGAGGCAAAGTGGAAAATTGTTCTGAGATCTGACGAATCAAAAGTAGAAGTTCTTTTCAGAAATCATGGACACTGCATCCTCCAGGGTAAAGAGGAGAGGGACCATCCCACTTGTTATCAGTGCACAGTTCAAAAGCCAGCATCTGTGATGGTATGAGGGGGCATTAGTGCACATGACATGGGTAGGTTGTACATCTGGAAAGGCATCATTAATGCTGAATGATATACACACATTTCAGAGCAATATGCTGCCATCTAGACAAAATCTTTTTCAGGGAAGGCCTTCCTTCTTTCAGCATGACAATGCCAAACTGCGTTCTGCACATATTAAAACTGCATGGCTCTGTAGCAAGAGAGTTCGGGTGCTAAACCGGCCTGCCTGCAGTGCAGACCTGTCTCCTATTTAAAACATTTGGCACATTATGAAGCGCAAAATATGACAAAGGAGACCCCAAACTGTTGAGCAACTGAAAATGTATATCAGGGAAGAATAAGACAACAAACTACAGCAGTTTCAAAACTACAACAATTGGTCTCCTCAGTTCTCAAACATTTACAGAGTGTTGTTAAAAGTAGAGGTGATGCAACACAGTGGTAAACATACCCCTGTCCCAACTTTTTGAAATGTCTTGCTGACATCAAATTCAAAATGAGCATATAGTTTTTCAAAAACTATAAAATTTCTCAGTTTCAACATTTGATATGTTGTGTTTGTACTATTTTCAATGAAATATAGGATTTCCATGATTTGCAAATTATCACATTCTGTTTTTAATTACAGTTTACACAGCATCCCAACTGTTTTGGAATTGGGGTTGTAGAAGGGCACCCTGTAGAGTGTATGTCTTCACCAAGCCACATATTTTCAACATCAAAATCAAACCATTTGAACCTAGCATAATACTAATGCTATACACCAAATTTCATCAAAATTCATTCACCACTTTTTAGTTATGCTGGGAACAAACAAACAAGCAAACAAATAAACAAACATAGGTGAAAACATAACCTCCTCCAACACAGTTGGTGGATGGAAAAAAGATAAAATATTTAAGGCTATGTTTACATATATTTACTCATGTCCTGCTTAAAAAGATCTTATTCTGTTGGCAGGCAATTTAGCTTCTTCCTCAAAATAAATGCTTGAAAGCAAAATTATTTATGAAATAGAAGTCTGTTTCAAGCTTGATCTTAATTAAAATATTGAGAAATAGGCTTAAAAATCTTATATTTGTTTATAACCAATCCAATAAATAGAAATATTAGTTAAACTGGCCTATATTCAAAATAATTTTACTTGCTAAGATGTCATTTTTGCAGTGTGGTGAGAATAAAAAAAATTATTGTGGGCATGGACATGGCTGTGACAGTTACTGAGAATTAGGAGAAAAAGCAGAACCGTTTACTTTTAACAAGTTAGTATAACCTAGCAATGGCAGCTCCAATGAGCACTATCTCAAATCCTGTCCACGCATTGCTGTGATCAATGGTGAGGAAATGTAACTCTGCTTAGAATCAAAATGCAGCATCTAGAAAGTGAGCTAGGCAGCTAATGTTAGCAAGCTGGATATAATGCAAGCCTTCAATGTAGAGAAAAGGGCTCTGCTGTAAACTCATAGAACTCAGCATGGTGTGTGTTTACTTGCTCCCCATGGTGATTGAGGCAACTGTGAGGACAATGGTAGCTATGTAGCTGACTATTGTTTGCTAGATAGCTAAGACAGTGTCGAGAACAAAACTTTCCCACCTGGTCACTTGCGGTGTGTATATTTTTACTATGAAGTCTGTGTTCCCCATGTATTTTGTTAACAGATTTGTGTATTTTGCAGTTAGATGCTAGCTTGTTATGATCAGCTCATTGTAAAGCCAGCCAGGATTCTCACACTGGATGTTTCTTAGAGTTTGATTTCTTAGAACTTGATGGGGTATGAGATGGTGGATGATTTCTCTGTCCCAAAAGTAGATACTAGCAGTTCTTTGTATGCAAGCCTTGAGTACCATCACTCCAGTGTCTTCTTTCTTTACTCTCAAACATAAATTCAAGCAGACACATTACATTTATGATAGAGCTGTCAGATCTTATTAGGTTGTTCCCATATTCTGCATATTTCAGATGGGCAGCACTTTTAGGATCTATCCTCATCTCAGGACTAATGGTGGTGGTGATGGATTTAAGGTGAATTTGGCATTTATCATCTTCTAAGAGTATGATGATGGGCTCTGACAGAGATTGTGGGGGAAAACATCTTTCAAATGGGTAACGGTCAGCTGTCTATGCTTATCTAAGATTTCATTTCACTGAAATAGAGGACATTACTACCTTAAGAAAATGTCATAATAAAATATGGCCAGCAGGTTGCAGTTTATAAGGATCAATCTGGAAGAAAACTGAGGAGCAAGGCACATGCAAGATTCACTCCCTGAGCACATGAGGTAGAAAAGAGGAAGTCTGGTGTATAGGGAGTGAGTATTAAACCAAGGATTGAATGTATTAGAACTAACTGAGGCCAAGGAGTGAGTTCCCTACAGACCATTTCTTTGTTAGGAATCTCTGCATCAACAAGCAAATTGTCAACTGTGTCAGTTATCGGGGGAGAAGGGGGCTGTGGGTTACAGAGGCAAAAAGACACACTGAGTTTTATTCCTGGGCCTCAAAATCCTCAATGCAACCAACACCGTTATATTTATTAGAATTAAATAGATGTCAGTGTCAATATTTTCCAGGATGATCATTTTGAAAATATAAGATCTGCAATAGATCTATGTATGCAATGACACACAATGGCCTTGACTCATCAGTTACAGTACATAGAAACATTTGCAACGTGAAAACTAGCTCCCACCCACTACTCAACTCCTGATATGCATATTACATACCTTAATTTAACCTCATATACAAATAATTCACCTGAAACGTGCCTTATTGTATGCATGTTTATTTTGATGTAAGTCAAAATTATATATTTTATATATATATATATATATATATATATATATATATATATATATACAAAATGAAAACATAAACAAGAAGCCTTTATTTATCACACGTACACTCAAGCACAGACTTAAGCACATTGAAATTCCTCCTCTGCATTTAACCCACCTGAAGCAGTGAACACACAAATGCACACACAAGTGAGCACTGAGCACACACACATACCCAGAGCAGTGGGCAGCTATGCTCCAGTGCCTGGGGAGCAGTTGGGGATTAGGTGCCTTGCTCAAGGGAACTTCAACCCAACCTTCAGGCCATGGCTAACCTAACCGCATGTCTTTGGACTGTGAAACCGGAGCATACAGGGATATGGGAAAATTATTAATATTAATTTAATCCATCCATCCATCCAGCTGACTATGGGCAAGAGGCGGAGGATAACCTGGACAAGTCACCAGGTCATCACAGGGCTAACACATAGAGACAAACAACCATTTACACTTACGGTCAATTTAGAGCCTCCAGTTAGCCTAAACTGCATGTCTTTGTACTGTGGGGGAAACCAGAGCACCCGGAGGAAACACACGCAGACACGGGGAGAACATGCAAACTTCACACAAAAAGGCCCCCATCATCCATTGGGCTCGAACACAGAGCCTTCATGCTGTGAGGCGACAGTGCGAACCACTACACCACCATGCCGCGCAAAACAAAGTTAAATAAATAATTTCAATGTGTCAGACCTGCACACTTTGGCGCGCACACCAGAAGGGCTCACGGGCGTGCTCCCGACTGTGCGTGCCCTGAGCAGACTCTTGCACACACGCCGTTAATGAGGCACACCTGCACAGGATTAAGATACATCAATGTGCCTATATACAGTGGTATGCAAAAGTTTGGGCACCCCTAGTCAAAATTGCTGTTACTGTGAACAGTTAAACAAGTTGAAGATGAAATGATCTCCAAAAGGCATAAAGTTAAAGATGAATCATCTCATCTCATTATCTCTAGCCGCTTTATCCTGTTCTACAGGGTTGCAGGCAAGCTGGAGCCTATTCCCTTTATATTTTAAGCAAAAGCAATTTTTAATTTACATCTTTTACATTTTCAAAATGACAAAAAAAGGAAAAGGGCCCGAAGCAAAAGTTTGGGCACCCTGCATGGTTAGTACCTAGTAATACCCCTTCTGGCAAGTATCACAGCTTGTAAACACTGTTTGTAGCCAGCTAATAATCTTTCAGTTCTTACCTGGGGGATTTTCACACATTCGTCCTTGCAAAAGGCTTCCAGTTCTACAAGTTTCATGGGCTGTCTTGCATGCACTGCTCTTTTGAGATCTATCCACAGATTTTCAATGATGTTTAGGTCAGGGGACTGTGAGGGCCATGGCAAAGCCTTCAGCTTGTGCCTCTTGAGGTATTCCATTGTAGATTTTGAGGTGTGTTTTGGATCATTGTCTTATTGTAGGACCCATCCTCTTTTTAACTTAAACTTTTTTACAGATAGTGTGATGTTTGCTTCCAGAATTTGCTGGTATTTATTCGAATCCATGCTTCCCTCGACCAATGTGCCCTGTGCCACTGGCTGCAACACAACCCCAAAGCATGATCAATCCACACCCATGCTTCAGAGTTGGAGAGGTGTTCTTTTCCTGGAATACCTTTGCAAATTGTGGTCAAAAAGTTCTATTTTGATTTCATCAGTCCACAGGACTTGTTTCCAAAATGCATCAGGCTTATTTAGATGTTCATTTGCAAACTTCAGACACTGAATTTTGTGGCTAGGATGCAGGAAAAGTTTTCTTCTGACAGCTCTCCCATGAAGGTCATATTTGTTCAGGTGTTGCTGCATAGTAGAACAGTGCACCACCACTCCAGGGTCTGCTAAATCTTTCTGAAAGTCTTTTGCAGTCAAAGTGGGTTTTTTATTTACCTTTCTAGCAATACAACGAGCAGTTCTTTCAGAAAGTTTTCTTCATCTTCCAGACCTCACCTTGATCTCCACTGTTTCAGTTAACTGCCTGTGGCACTGGGGGCGTGGTCAAGCGTCGGTCTGTGACCGGAGGGTGGAGTCAGGGAAGGTAAGTGGCAGAATCACTGCACCTGATGTTGGTTAATCTGTGTTTGTGTGTCTTCCTCTGAGAACTCGACATATGGCTGCTGTTCTACCTGCCAATCAAAATCCTCTTCTTCATCTTTATCTTCCTGACATGCCTCACTCAGACTGCATGCTCCAATCTCTTCCACCAGAGGCTGAGCAGACCTGGAACCTTTTGGGGCCAAGAGACTGGTCACCATGTGCAGTCCCTCAAAGTGCTGTCCTGCAGTCTCCTTAGGGACCCGCATTGTGAAGAGACCTTTATCGATGTCAAATGAAGCCTTTTCTCTTCCATCTTGGACTATTTTTCCAGGTAGAGTCAACCTGAGAAAATAGGGCTTGGCGTAGAATTTGAAGTCCTCGCCATCTATGTAGATGTCAAACTCGGATGTTCTTGTGTAAGGAATGCGGATAACCAGCATGAGGAAGTCCGAGTCTTGGCTGAACTCAAATGCTGGTGTTATCATGATGTGCGCCTGAAACTGTTCAGCATCTGAGTGGCTTGCTGATTATCCCCTCGGCGTCGCGGTTGTCGGCCCTCAGCCACCGCCAGCAGGTGTCCCGGAGCTGCTGGCCAAACGCGAACGGCTGGCCGACTTCCTCCAGATGCAGAGCGCGGAAGCACTGTCGCTGCTGTTCAGGGGTGCACCCCACCCTCTGGAGGACGGCCCAGTGAAGGTCCACGTTGACCAGCCGGCGGTCAGCGGGGAGCTGTAGCGCGGCCAGCTGCGCCTCGCCCGTTAGCAGGGGGAGGAGGTGTGCCGCGCGCTGTTCCACCGGCCAACCTGAGGCCTCTGCTGCCTGCTCGAAGAGCGTGAGGAAGGCCTCAGGGTTGTCATGCGGGCCCATCTTAGTTAGGGTGGGGGGAGAAGGGCCCGCAGCGGTGGAGGTGGTGGACCCCGCCGACGCGAGGAGGTGCCAGAACACGTCAGGCCAGAATTAAGTTCCACAAAAAACTCTTTTATTTCAGACTTTTCAGACTCAAAATAACTCTCCAGCTATGCACGCGTACACACACACCAGTCGTCTGGTTGGGGAGAGAGCTTCCTTCCTCTGCTCTCTCTCTCCTTATATAGGGTGCGGTCACTGGGGAAGACACACAAACACAGATTAACCAACATCAGGTGCAGTGATTCTGCCACTTACCTTCCCTGACTCCGCCCTCCGGTCACAGACCGACGCTTGACCATGCCCCCGCTGCCACACTGCCATTTCTTAATAACATTACAATCTGAGGAAACAGCTACCTGAAAACAATTTGCTACGTTCTTGTAGCCTTCTCCTGCTTTTTGAGCATCAATTATTTTATTATTCAGAATGCGAGGGAGTTGCTTAGAGGAGCCCATGGCTGTTGATTTTAAGGCCCGGTCACACAGCGCTTTACGGCTTTATCACGGCCAAAACCCATCAAAAAGTGCTCTCCCGTGAAGCAGACGATGTTGTTCGTGTTGATGTCGAAATTAAGACGTGTTACAGCCTCATCGCGTCTGTAGCACTGCCGATCACGTGTTGAGCGCGGACGTAAAACGGGCACTCCACTGCCATAGCACTGCCAAATCACGGGTAACCGCGGCTCAGCGTCGTTGGAAGAGCGGCTTGCTGCGCATATAAAAGCGGTCGCGCACGGTTGGTCTTCACAGTTGCCGATCCAGATCTCTTAGGCTGGTGTCAGTCTCTGCACAATTTCATCGTACATCGCAGGAGGCATCCTCATAAAGTTCTGAAAGGCTCTTGGATCTTCGTTACGCAGCTCGACCATGAGACGGTCGTAAAGCCCAAGCTGAGGTCTCCTCGCAATCCAGTCACGCACCCAGATGTTCCGTACCACCCTCCTCCTCCTCCTCCTTCTTCTTCTTCTCTCAGCAAGGATATGTTGAGCCTGTATCAGTTGGTTCTGTTGGTGCTGGAGCATTAAGATGAGGACATCACAGCGTTGAGGGTTCATGTTCACCCCTTGACATCTAGACTGCAAGTGCCGAGGTCTCAGAAAATTACGGTATTTACATGCCGCAAATCAGAAGTGATGCAGAAGTGATTAGACAGTGATCAATCGAATTTAGAACTTGTTTGAGACGTCGTTTAACGGGCTTAGACAGTGCTATGTACGCGGAAAAATCAATTTCTCAGTGATAAGCCGCTAAACACACGCTATATCCCGTGATACCAACGCGTAACACCCGTCCGATGACCGTGCTCTGCCCGTGATAGACCGCCAAACTTTCGCGTCTTACCACGTCTCCCCAAGTTTTAATAACGGCCGGGACACTGATTATCACGTGTTTTTCACGTGTGTTGCACGTCTTTACCACATGTGCCGGCCGTGGTTGTCCGCGGTCTAAAGTTTTGAGCAGTCCAAAACTTTTTGCCGCGTCTGACGCCGTTCCGATTTTCCCCTGCGTCCTGTCACGTCTGTATATCGACTGTAACACGTCTTAACTTCGACATCAACACGAACAACATCGTCTGCTTCACGGGAGAGCACTTTTTGACGGGTTTTGGCCGTGATAAAGCCGTAAAGCGCTGTGTGACCGGGCCTTTAGGGACAAGTTTGAGGAGTCAGAGAATTTATACAGCTTTGAAATCTGCATCATCTGACCTTTCCCAATGAAGAATTTGAACAAGCCACAGCTCAATAAGCTAATTAAGGTCTGGAACCTTGGTAAAAGTTACCTGAGAACTCAAATGTATTGGGGTGCCTTTTTCTTTTTTCATTCTCCAATTGTACAAAACAAAAATAAAATAATACACAAATCTTGCAGAAAATGCTGAAAAGAAATGTCATCTTTACCTTTATGCCTTTTGGTGATCAGTTCATCTTCTGCTCACTTAACTATTCACAGTAACAGACATTTTCAGTAAGGGTGCCCAAACTTTTGCATGCCACTGTAAAGACTTTGTCAATGCACACTCAGTGTGAAGTATTGCGCGACGTTTCATACACATTACCGAGCCTTATTTTCCTGTGTTGATTTCCTGCTTTTCTGATTCCCGTTCCTGTTCCGTGTTTCCCTTTTGTCTGTGCCTTTGATACTCTGTTTGTGCCTCGCCCAACCCATTGCTTGTTTCATGTTTATGATCTTGTCTGCCGCTTTGGATTGTTTGCCTTTTGTCAGCTCTTTTATAATAAAACACTTCTGCACTTACATCTGTCTCCTATCCAATTCATGACACAATGGAGGAAAAGATACAAGAGTCCAAGCAGTTTGTCTTTTGGAATTATTTATTCTTGTAGGGGATATGGGAAAATTATTAATATTAATGTAATTGTTAAAATATTGTTATTTATAATAATAATAATAATAATAATAATAATAATAGCCCCTCCTAGAACTGCCACCTTATTGTGGTGGAGGGGTTTGTGTGCTTGAATGATCCTAGGAGCTATGTTGTCGGGGGCATTATGCCCCTGTTAGGGTTTCCCAAGGCAGACAGGTCCTAGGTGACAGGCCAGACCAAGAGCAGTTCACCAAAAAACCCCTATGGAGAAAAAATCCAGGACCGTGACGTCGCCCGGTAGGACGCAGCCGGGGCCCCACCCTGGAGCCAGGCCCGGGGTTGGGGCTCGTATGCGAGCGCTTGGTGGCCGGGCCTTTGCCCATGGGGCCCGGCCGGGCTCAGCCCGAAGAGGTGACGTGGGCCCGACCTCCTGTGGGTTCACCACCCACAGAGGTAGCAGTAGGGGTTTGGTGCAGTGTGGATTGGGTGGCAGTCGAAGGCAGGGGCCTCGACGACCTGATCCCCGGACACAGCGGCTGGCTGTTGGGACATGGAATGTCACTTCGCTGGGGGGGAAGGAGCCTGAGCTTGTGCGGGAGGTTGAGAGGTACCGGCTAGAGATAGTCGGGCTCACCTCCACGCACAGCTTGGGCTCTGGAACCCAGCTCCTCGAGAGGGGCTGGACTTTCCACTTCTCTGGAGTCGCCCGTGGTGAGCGGCGGCGGGCTGGTGTGGGCTTCCTTATAGCTCCCCAGCTCAGCCGCCATGTGTTGGAGTTTACCCCAGTGAACGAGAGGGTCGCCTCTCTGCGCCTTCAGATTGGGGAGAGGGCTCTTGCTGTTGTTTGTGCCTACGGGCCAAATAGCAGTATAGAGTATCCAGCCTTCTTGGAGTCCCTGGGAGAGGTACTGAGGGGTGCTCAGACTGGGGACTCCATTGTGCTACTGGGGGACTTCAATGCTCACGTGGGCAATGACAGTGACACCTGGAGGGGCGTGGTTGGGAGGAACGGCCTCCCCGATCTGAACCCAAGTGGTGTTTTGTTATTGGACTTCTGTGCTAGTCACAGTTTGTCCATAACGAACACCATGTTCGAGCATAGGGGTGTCCATAAGTGCACGTGGCACCAGGACACCTTAGGTCGGAGGTCGATGATCGACTTTGTAGTCGTGTCATCTGATCTCCGACCCTATGTCTTGGACACTCGGGTGAAGAGAGGGGCTGAGTTGTCAACTGATCACCACCTGGTGGTGAGTTGGATCCGCTGGCGGAGGAGGAAGCTGGACAGACCTGGCAGGCCCAAACGTATGGTGAGGGTCTGCTGGGAACATCTGGCCGAGCACTCTGTTGGGGAGGTCTTTAACTCCCACCTCCGGGAGAGCTTTTCCCAGCTTCCGAGGGAGGCAGGGGACATTGAGTCTGAGTGGACCATGTTCTCTACCTCCATTGTGGATGCAGCTGTTCGGAGCTGTGGCCACAAGGTCTCCGGTGCCTGTCGTGGCGGCAATCCCCGAACCCGGTGGTGGACACCGGAAGTAAGGGATGCCGTCAAGCTGAAGAAGGAGTCCTATCGGGCCATGTTGACCTCCGGGACTCCTGAGGCAGCTGACGGGTATCGGCAGGCCAGGCGTGCTGCAGCTCGGGCAGTTGCGGAGGCAAAAACTCGGAACTGGGAGGAGTTCGGGGAGGCCATGGAGAAGGACTATCGGTCGGCCTCGAAGAAATTCTGGCAAACCGTCCGGCGCCTCAGGAGGGGGAAGCAGTACTCTGCCAACACTGTTTACAGTGCGGGTGGGGAGCTGTTGACCTCGACTGGGGACATTGTCGGGCGGTGGAAGGAATACTTTGAGGATCTCCTCAATCCCACCGTCATGTCTTCCACTGAGGAGACTGAGGCTGATGACTCAGAGGTGGACTCGTCCATTACCCAAGCCGAAGTCACTGAGGTGGTTTGCAAGCTCCTCAGTGGCAAGGCACCGGGGGTGGATGAGATCCGCCCTGAGTATCTCAAGTCTCTGGATGTTGTGGGGCTGTCTTGGTTGACACGCCTCTGCAACATCGCGTGGCGGTCGGGGACAGTGCCTCTGGAGTGGCAGACTGGGGTGGTGGTCCCTCTTTTTAAGAAAGGGGACCAGAGAGTGTGCTCCAATTATAGGGGAATCACACTTCTCAGCCTCCCAGGGAAAGTTTACTCCAGGGTACTGGAGAGGAGAATTCGACCAATAGTCGAACCTCGGATCCAGGAGGAACAATGCGGTTTTCGTCCTGGTCGCGGAACACTGGACCAGCTCTATACCCTTCATAGGGTGCTCGAGGGTTCATGGGAGTTTGCCCAACCAGTCCACATGTGCTTTGTGGATCTGGAGAAGGCATTCGACCGTGTCCCCCGTGGTATTCTGTGGGGGGTGCTTCGGGAGTATGGGGTTCGGGGCTCTTTGCTAAGGGCTGTCCGGTCCCTGTACGAACGGAGCAGGAGTCTGGTTCGCATTGCCGGCAGTAAGTCAGACCTGTTCCCAGTGCATGTTGGACTCCGTCAGGGCTGCCCTTTGTCACCGGTTCTGTTCATAATTTTTATGGACAGAATTTCTAGGCGCAGCCAGGGGCCGGAAGGAATCCTGTTTGGGAACCACAGGATTTCATCTCTGCTTTTTGCGGATGATGTTGTCCTGTTGGCTTCTTCAAACCAGGACCTTCAGCATGCACTGGGGCGGTTTGCAGTCGAGTGTGAAGCGGCTGGGATGAGAATCAGCACCTCCAAGTCCGAGGCCATGGTTCTCGACCGGAAAAGGGTGGCTTGCCCTCTCCAGGTTGGTGGAGAAGTCCTGCCTCAAGTGGAGGAGTTTAAGTATCTCGGGATCTTGTTCACGAGTGAGGGAAGGATGGAGCGTGAGATCGACAGGCGGATCGGTGCAGCCTCCGCAGTGATGCGGTCGCTTTACCGGTCCGTCGTGGTGAAGAAGGAGCTGAGCCAAAAGGCGAAGCTCTCAATTTACCGGTCGATCTACGTTCTGACTCTCACCTATGGTCATGAGCTTTGGGTAATGACAGAAAGAACAAGATCGCGGATACAAGCGGCTGAAATGAGTTTCCTTCGCAGGGTGGCTGGGCGCTCCCTTAGAGATAGGGTGAGAAGCACAGTCACTCGGGAGGAGCTCGGAGTAGAGCCGCTGCTCCTCCACATCGAGAGGAACCAGCTGAGGTGGCTTGGGCATCTTTTTCGGATGCCTCCTGGACGCCTCCCTGGGGAGGTGTTCCAGGCATGTCCCCCCGGGAGGAGGCCCCGGGGAAGACCCAGGACACGCTGGAGGGACTATGTCTCTCGGCTGGCCTGGGAACGCCTCGGTGTTCTTCCCGAGGAGCTGGCCGAGGTGTCTGGGGAAAGGGAAGTTTGGGCTTCCATGCTTAGACTGCTGCCTCCGCGACCCGGTCCTGGATAAGCGGAAGAAGACGAGACGAGATAATAATAGGCACCAGTCCAATGAAGAAAATAATCCAAAATATAATCTGATGGTTGATATGTCAAGAAAAACAACTAATTTGCATAATATATGAAGAAAAATATCACAACTGAAATGATGTGAGTTCCACACAGAATGATGAAAAAAAAGAAGTGAGCAGCAGTTCTGCAGGCAGAAACACCTAGTTGAAGCAAGATGTCAGAGGAAACAGGAGGACTATGATTGCTCAAATAATCACTCTTTACAACCATGCTGAGCAGAATGGCAGACCTTCAGGCAGATGGTTCCACTCCTGTGAAACAAGAACAGGAATCTTAGACTACAGTGGGTATAGGCTCACTCAAACTGGACAGTTAATGATTAGAAAAACTGGCTGTGAATGGTTGAGGCTATTAATTCTGATATTATGCTGTAATAGATAGAGAGGTACGCTTCGATTGAGCTATATACTGTATGTCTAATGAGCCATTTTTTAAAAAAGTAAAAAAAATCAGGATTATATCAGGAATTTAGCTAACTAGATCTACAATAACAACTAAATTTAATTCTAGAAGAAGAACCCTTTATTTGTCACATGCATGCTCAAACACGTTGAAATTCGTCCTCTGCATTTAACCCATCTGAAGCAGTGAACACACGCATGCACATACACATGGCCAGAGCAGTGGGCAGCTATACTACAGCACCCGGGGAACAGCTGGAGGTCAGTTGCCTTGCTCAAGGGCACTTCAGCCCAAGGCCGCCCCATATTAACCTAACCGCATGTCTTTGGACTGTGGGGAAAACCGGAGCACCCGGAGGAAACCCACACAGACACGGGGAGAACATGCAAACTCCACACAGAAAGGCCCCTGTCGGCCACTGGGCTCGAACCCAGAACCTTCTTGCTGTGAGGCAACCATACCACCCACTCTAGAACTTAAGCCTGAATTACAATGTCAAAGTGAGGGCCACTGAGTCATAAGAAATCTCCTCCAGGTGCAGAAGAGGAAAAGAGGTTTTAAAACCTGGCATAAAAAATGAATTGGACAATGCCCATCAATAACTCTAATAGATCTTCTTAATGGAAGCATAAAAGCAGATAGATAAGAAGTTTAGCTGGGCCAGATCATAAATCACATCCTCAGGCTGACCTATATAAAGAATAAATGACTGAGATGGGATTTCATACAGAGTGAATGGACATTGGATCACGAATAGCACTGTTATCACAATTATAGGAATATGCACACCATGAGCAGATGACATAAATTTTCCATTAACACACTTCAGTGTGCTAAATCTTAGCATTGTCGTTTAAAGGGATTTACACAGTCCGTAATATAATCCCGTGTTGTTGGCTTCCTCTTTCTACTTGTTATCAGTTACTATAACCTACTAATTCATGTTTATTTCAGCAGAATTTTCCAGGATTTTTTTAAAGGAATATTTAATTCAGCATCAGTATGACATAGACTGAGACAGTTCCCCAGCAACACATAAATCTGTCTTTGAGGAGAACATCAGAGCAGCATGAATCCCTTTGCAGATGAGCTACAGATTTGTGCATGCTGCTTTGTGCTATTACAGCCAACTCTGCATTGCCGCTCCTCCAGTCAACATGCCGAAAAACTCACCATGATTTCCAATTGCTTCACCACACATCTCCGTAGGGCACTATTTGGAATGTTCGGGTTGAAAACACCAGCTACAATTAGCATGTTCTCAAGCCGTATTGATTTTTCACTCCATGGGTCTTGTGATCATCAGTGATTCATGCTAAAACATAGAGGACAAGCGTCAACCCACTTCTATTCATACTGCTTTATAAAGTATAAAAAGGTTATAAAGGTTAGACTGAATCAAGGGAACAGTGAGTTGGGAAATCAATAATCCAACCAGGTTTTATGCCCATTGTGCTTATGAAGTTCACAAAAAAGTTCTAGGTTGAGAGTAAAGTTGAACTTTAGATCAGTATTGAGCCCCAAAATACTAAACTAGAGTGTGAAAATGTTCATCATTGTTATTAATAATAGATGATGGCATGCTAATCAATCCCTAACTGACTTGTTAAACAGGTAAAGAGTTAAACGGTGTTGAATAAAGCATTTGCTTTTGCATTTTCAAGCAACACTACCGCTTCCATCATAATTCTGCACGCATCAACCACTATCATCTGCTCCACCACATGCTTCATTTCCCAAAGAGGTCATTGTGTTTTTAGTGGTGCATCAAACTCTTCATTCCCTCACCCATAAACAAAGATGAGACATGAGTAAGTGTGTTGCAGAAAATCCTGACATCCAGTCTTTTGTGGCCACATTCTCTTCCTTTTTCTTCATTTTGGGAAGCAGTGGAGGGAGACTGATTGAGGCAGAAGCATAGCCTCTTGGGTCATGTAAGGTAAAAGTTCGATCCTGAGCCTGTGCAGGTCCTGGGCGGCATCATGCTTTAGGGGATGGCGCAGGGAGAGGGAACTCATGCTGAAAATCATTCACGTTAAATGCCAGCTAAGAATAGATTTCAAATCAATCAAGATTCACAAGCACAGTGCTGGCACACAGTTGGCCACATATTCATTTAGAAGTGCTAAAGCTCAGGAAAAGAATGCTTCTGGAATAATTGAAAATACCAGCCAACGCTGATTAGTTTTCCTGAAATACAGCCTTATTTTAGAATAGTAATTTACATTTTCAAAAAAAAAAATGAATTGCTGTTAATAATAATGGCTATAGTGTGATCAGAAAACAAAGTTAAAGTTTTCAATTCTTATAAAGAGTAAAGTTTTAAAAGTTAGACATACTTGCATGGTTCAGAGAGAACTTCAAATATTAGTAGATTATTTAAATGTGCCCAATAATAGTTTCTCAATCAGTGTACAGTGTCTTGCAAAAGTATTCATCCCCCTTGATGTTTGTCCTGTTTTGTTGCATTACAAGCTGGAATTAAAATGGATTTTTGGGGGGTTAGCGCCATTTGATTCACACAACATGCCTACAATTTTAAAGGTGCAATTATTTATTTATTATTATATATATATTTTTTATTTTGTTGTGACACAAACAATAATTAAGATGAAAAAACAGAACTCTGGAGTGTGCATAGGTATTCACTCCCCCCAAGCCAATACTTCGTAGAGCCACCTTTTGCTGCAATTAAAGCTGCAAGTCTCTTGGGGTATGTCTCTATTAGCTTAGCACATCTAACCACTGGGATTTTTGCCCATTCCTCAAGGCAAAACTGCTCCAACTCCTTCAAGTTAGATGGGTTGCATTGATGTACAGCAATCTTCAAGTTATGCCATAGATTCTGAATTGGGTTGAGGTCTGGGCTTTGATGAGGCCATTCCAAGACATTTAAATGTTTCCCTTTAAACCACTCCAGTGTAGCTTTAGCAGTATGTTTAGGGTCAGTGTCCTGCTGGAATGTGAACCTTTGCCCCAGTCTCAAACCTCTGGCTGACTCAAACAGGTGTTCCTCCAGAATTGCCCTGTATTTAGTGCCATCCATCTTTCCTTCAGTTCTGACCAGCTTTCCTGTCTCTGCAGATGAAAAATATCCCCACAGCATGATGCTGCTACCACCATGCTTCATTGTAGGAATGGTGTTCTCAGGGTTTTGGGTTTGCGCCACACATGGCATTTCACATGATGGCTAAAAAGTTCAGTTTTAGTCTCATCTATGCACCATAGAGAGCGTTCTAACCAGCTACATCTCTGTGTGGTGTGGAGGCTGCAGTGCCTCTGACTGGAAGAATGTGCGGAGAGTGGTGAGGACAGTAGAGAAAATCATTGGGACTTCTCTTCCCTCCATTCAGGCCATTGCACCAAGGCGTTGCATGTCTCGAGCCAGAAACATCATCAGTGACGCCTCACACCCTCACTATAGACTGTTCTCCCCTCTGGCCTCTGGAAAGAGGTTCCGCAGCATTAGGTGCAGGACCACCAGGTTCTGTAACAGCTTTTTCCCCCAGGTCACCAGACTGCTGAACTCCAAACCCAAACTCTAAACTTCTATTTATAACTTGAACATTCCTAATTCCACAGGTCACTTTATACTATTGCGCTTTATAATATTTTTGCTGCTGAATAATTTAATTTAATTCACTTTATATTTATTTCTGTGCTGAGCCAAATTACAACAAAATTTCATTTGGTGTACACTTGTTGCATACTGAATGACAATAAAGGTTGTCTAAGTCTCTAAGTCTCATCTGACCAGAGAATCTTCTTCCATGTGTTTGGGGAGTCTGCCACATGCTGTTGGGCAAACTCCAAATGTGTTTTCTTAAGCAATGACTTTTTTTCTGGCCACTCTTCCATAAAGCCCTGCTCTGTGGAGTGTACGGCTTAAAGTGGTTCTATGCACAGATACTCCCATTTCTGCTGTGGATCTTTGCAGCTCCTTCAGTGTTATCTTTGGTGTCTTTGTTGCATCTCTGATTAATGCCCTCCTTGCCTGGTCTGTGAGTTTTGGTGAGTGGCCTTCTCTTGTCAGGTTTGTAGTGGTGCCATATTCTTTCCATTTTGCTATAATGGATTTAATGGTGCTCTGTGGGATATTCAAAGTTTGGGATATTTTTTATAACCCAACACTGATCCATACTTCTTCACAACTTTGTCTCTGACCTATTTGGAGCGCTCCTTGGTTTTCATGTTGCTTGCTTAGTAGTGTTGCAGAGTCAGGGTCCTTCCAGAACAGGTTGATTTACACAGACATCATGTGACACTTTGATTGCACACAGGTGGATCTTAATCAACTAATTATGTGAAGTGAATTGGTTGGACCAGCTCTTATTTAGGGGTTTCATACAAAAGGGGGTGAATACCTATGTACACTCCAGATTTCTGTATTTTCCTCTTCATGATTCTTTGTGTCACAATAATAATCTCATCTCATTTATCTCTAGCCACTTTATCCTGTTCTACAGGGTCGCAGGCAAGCTGGAGCCTATCCCAGCTGACTACGGGCGAAAGGCAGGGTACACCCTGGACAAGTCGCCAGGTCATCACAGGGCTGACACATAGACACAGACAACCATTCACACTCACATTCACACCTACGGTCAATTTAGAGTCACCAGTTAACCTAACCTGCATGTCTTTGGACTGTGGGGGAAACCGGAGCACCCGGAGGAAACCCACGCGGACAACATTCAAACTCCGCACAGAAAGGCCCTCGCCGGCCACGGGGCTCGAACCCAGGACCTTCTTGCTGTGAGGCGACAGCGCTAACCACTACACCACTGTGCCGCCCCACAATAATAATAATAATAAGAAGAAAAAAATATTTTCACCTTTAAAGTTGTAGGCATGTTGTGTAAATCAAATGGTGCTAACCCCCCCAAAATCAATTTTAATTGCAGCTTGTAATGCGACAAAACAGGACAAACACCAAGGGGGATGAATACTTTTGCAAGACACTGTACATTTGAAAATAAGTGCGGTTTCACAGACTCCCACTCAAGTGGGACTCCTACTAACTTATTTAAAACCCCAAATCAGAAACATTTGAGACAGTATGGAAAATGCAAAGAAAACAAAAAGAAAGCAGTAATTTCTAAATTTACTTTGACTTGTATTTCATTGCAGACAATAAGAACACAAGGCATTTCATGTTTTGTTTGGTCAACTTCATTTCATTTGTTAATATTCATCCATTCCTGTGTTTCAGGCATGTAACACGTTCAAAAAAAGTTGGGAAGGGGCAATTTAGGGCTAGTAATGAGGTAAAAAATTAAATAATGATATGATTTGAATCAGGTGATGCCAACAGGTGATTGTAATCATGATTTGGTACAAAATCAGTATCTAGGAAAGGCCTCGTCTTTGAGGCGCAAAGGTGGGCTGAGGATCTATAGTTTGTCAATAAATGCATTAGAAAATTATTGAAATGTTTAAAAACAATGTTCCTCAAAGATCTCATCTCATTATCTCTAGCCGCTTTATCCTGTTCTACAGGGTCGCAGGCAAGCTGAAGCCTATGCCAGCTGACTACGGGCGAAAGGCGGGGTACATCCTGGACAAGTCGCCAGGTCATCACAGGGCTGACACACAGACAACCATTCACACTCACATTCACACCTACGGTCAATTTAGAGTCACCAGTTAACCTAACCTGCATGTCTTTGGACTGTGGGGGAAACCGGAGCACCCGGAGGAAACCCACGCGGACACGGGGAGAACATGCAAACTCCGCACAGAAAGGCCCTCGCCGGCCACAGGGCTTGAACCCGGACCTTCTTGCTGTGAGGCGACAGTGCTAACCACTACACCACCGTGGCGCCTTCCTCAAAGATAGATCAGACTATTTCTAATTTGGCTATTTCACCCTCTACGGTGCATAATATCATTAAACGATAGTATGAGTATGGAGGAATTTCAGTGCGTAAAGGACAAGGGCACAAGTCTACGCTACATCCCAAATGCCACTTAAAGCTTTACTGTGCAAAAAGGAAGCCTTATGTTTACTGTGTCCAGAAGCACCTTTGATTTCTCTGGGCTCGGAAGTATCTGGGATGGACCATCACACAGTGGAAATGTGGATTGTGGTCAGACAAATCAGTATTCCAAGTCTTTTTTGTAACAAATTGACATTGTATACTCCAGACCAAAGACGTAAAGAACCATCCAGATTGTTACCAGGAACAAGTCCAAAAGCCAGGGCCTCTCATGGTATGGAGTTGTGTCAGTGCCCTTGGCAAAGGTAACTTACACTTCTGTGATGGCAGCATTAATGCAGAGAAGTACATTGAGATTTGGGGGCAACATATGCTGCCTTCCAGATGACACCTTTTCCAAGGATATTTCAACAAGGTAATGCAAAACCACATTCTGCACATATTACGAAAGCATGGCTGTGGAAGAAGAGGGTTCCTGTCTTCTCTGTCCCCAGTAGAGAATGTGTGGGGATTGTCGGGGTCATCAGTGTGCAATGCAGGTCAAATATTACTTTCAAATCATTGGTTTCAGTTTTGATTTCAATTTCAACATACTATCCCAACTTTTTCTGATTTGGGGTTGTATAAAAATTGTATGACATTGAGAAGTATCAAACAGTTGCCTGTACGTCAGCATCAGCCTTGAAAGGTTCAGGATGATTTTAACCAGTAGATGGTGTTTTGAATGATTTTGAATGCATACAATTCTGATGTTTTTTTTTAAAATGGTAAATTTGTCAATATCAACACTAGCATTGATGTGTTTCATCACAGTATAGTCTTATCATTTATTTTGCAGCTCAAAACACATTTATAAGTATGCAGTACCTCTTTAAAAAATAATGCCCACATATTTGGTGAGTTTGTGCCTTTCTCTAGAGAACACATGCCTACAGATTAATGGTATGCTGACCGAGCACTTTAAGTAAGTGAAGTTCATAATTCCATATAATTATTAAAGTGCCATATAAAATTCAGTCCTTAAGAGAAGTGCTGCCTCCAATCTAGACACCAAGCCCGATTATTGTGATTATAGGATATGTGCAAAAACCAGGCATAAGAATGGTCGGTTTTCTATTTTTAGTGTCTTTATAACCATCAGCACAGGTGGCAACATGGCACAGAGCAGCATAATTGAGAAAAGGTGTGAGATTTGAATGAATACATTATAAAGAAGTGTGGTAAGACATACTGCTGCAATAGCCAATCCTTACTTAGATTCAGTGTGCACAGTGCAATACAGTGAAGTTGTCTTACTGATATATGATCAGAGTTCACTTACAGATATCACTTTAAGTGGTAGAAATAACTGTAGAATATGTGTTTGCAGTTGCCCTGGCAACATCCATGATAGGACGTGACGTATTAGGATGTGGCCAGCTACATAGGGATTAGGTAGACACAGCATGTTTACATTAGGTAGCGCTGCTGCATACACTCAGTCAATAAAGGTGGTTTTCCCTCGCACCTTGTGAATTATTTGACACATTTACAATAACCATCTGGCTGAGGGACATTTTTTGGTTACTGTCACAGTACTATACAGGCAACACTGTTGCCTTCGTGTTACTGTCACTACTTATTAGGTGTACAGTTACAGGAATTTAGATATTGCTACTGGTACATTAACAGCAATTATACTCGTTATTTTGTAAACTAATTGCTAATGGTATTTCCTACGTATGGATTTCTATTTTGATTATGTTTCACTCTACAAATAAAAAAAAATGTAACAGGATGGATGTGTGCACAGTTGTACAGAATGTCTCAGATCTGGTGTGGATGACTAAAAGCTCATTGTGAGGCGGAATGCACCTGTGGCTGTAAATAAGGGCCTACGTTTAGATTCGGTGCCTTTCTGCCCTTGATACCATGAGAAAATCCAATCAACTCAGCCAAAAACTGTGGAGCTTCAAAAGTACAGCTGCTCTTTAGGAGCAATTTTCAAACAACTGGAGGTACTATGAGCATCTGTACAAACAACTGTAACAACATAAATAAAAGAAAAAGAAAAGAAAAAATAAAACTTTGGGAGCATACAGACACTGGATCATTCAGGAAGGATGCATATTTTAACTCCCAGGGATGAACAAACTTTGGCTTGTAAGCTCAAACTGAACTCCAAGACATTCATGAAGGAACTGTTGAAGGAGTTGGAGGCATCAGGTACCAAAATATACATCCACTATTAAGACAGTGGCCTGCTGTGAAAGGAAGAAAGCCCTACTCCAAGACTGACTATAACAGTTTATAACTTCAACAAAACAGACTTCATGTTAAAACTATAATGAATTTCCTGGTTTCACAGTTATACTTTGTGACTATATAGGACACAGTTATAGAAGCAAGTTATTTATAATCACGTTGTCTGTTTTCACCCAAATGAGGATGGGTTCCCTTTTGAGTCTGGTTCCTCTCGAGGTTTCCTCCTCATGTCGTCTGAGGGAGTTTTTCCTTGCCACCGTTGCCACATGCTTGCTCATTGGGCATAAATTAGGGATAAAATTAGTTCATGTTTAAAGTCTTTAAATTTCTGTAAAACTGCTTTGCAACAAAAGTGCTATAAAAATAAACTTGACTATAAAAAAGCCAAACTGAAGTTTGCAGATGATCACTAGCATTTTGCAACAGTGTTCTCTGTCAGATGAAACAACATTTGTTTGTACATCATGATCAGTGCTATGTATCAAGAAAAAAAAGTGAGGCTTTTAATCCAGAGAACACCATCCTGAGTGTGAAGCATGAGGGTGGCAGCATCATATTGTGGGGTGTGTTGCTGGAAAGGGGAATGATGGAAAATAGATGCCATCATAAGGAAGTAGAATTATTTACATTTAGAAATACTGACGCCTCAAGACAGACATCAGCCAGAATGTTAAAACTTGGTCATATCTGGATCTTCCAGCAGGACAATGGTCCTAAGCATATCTCCAAAGTTGAACAAAATGGTTTAAAGACAACAAAGTGGAAATGTTTGAGTAGCTATCACAAAGCCCTGACCTGAAGCCCATAGAAAATTTGTGGACTAACCTGAAAAAAAAAAAAGAAAAAAAATTCCTGAGCAAGGAGATCCACAAGCCTGACTGAGTTTTATCAGGAGAATGATCTTTATTTTTTTTTAGAAATTTGTTGCAAACCATCTTGGGGGACTGAAAGACAAACATCCATGCCACAACCTTTCTTCTTTATTCAAACTGGTAGCCATTTCACCAAAGAACGACAACAGTACTTAAAAAAAACTGTAAAGAAAATTGATGCCAGTAAGTGTTAACATTTTTATAACTCTGTATACAAATATATTAAATGACAGTTTATGTATATGTATTTATATTAAATATTGTAAAACAAATTGTGATACAGTGGTGTTAATTTCTCCTCTGCCTAAAACAAGCCTTTGCTTTTGATAAACTCTGACCTGCATGTACAACTTGCACACAAGTCTCTGTAGCAGGAAAGTGTAACATCTGAATACCAATGTACCCAATTCCTCACCTTTGCACACTAACCTCAACTTTTATGTCTCCATACTGTCTGGAATATGTTTTGTTTTGTTTTGTTTTAAAGCTCAGACATCTAGCTGATCATAACCACAGTAATAACATTACAGGGAGTGTGGAAAGGTCACTGGGGTCAAGGGAGGATGAACGTCTAAATTGAATGTCTGCCTCAGAGCAAAGAAGCAGCAGAGGGTGCATCCAAGCAGTCAGTTAAGATGAGGAGGAGCTCAGCATGTACAATGAAACTTTCTAAGACCTTGAGATCTGATTGTGGCTCTGTTATGTCCCAATCCACTCTTAATTCCTGACTCATTTCAAATCTGTTGTTTACACAGACAGCAGTGTAAAAGCAGTTTTCAGGTAGGAAGGCTAAAATCTTCACCTTCTTTTGTCCTACAGCCTCACACATCTCAATCTCATAAAATAAAATCAACTTTGTGTAATGCAACATTGCAATAAGAGCCACACGCAAGCCATTCCAAGCTTTTTATTAGGTTACACTGGATGAACTATTTATAATTGTGAGACTGTTTTCACAATCATGAAACAGTCTAGCCTCATCAGGTCCCTCCTGTTATCTCAAATTATGTTTAAATTAAACATTTATTTTTTGTTTTCTGAAAGTTTAAAATGGAAAATGCACCATATTCCACATGGTTTTTTCCATGCTACGTTTCTACAAGAGTCTGTAATTATGTCTGACAGCCACATCTACTATTTCTCTCTGTGTGCATTTCGGACATCACAGGCATAATGGATGTCAAATGAAGCACAATACCAGTAAAAAATAAAAAAAATACCCAGCCCATCATTTATCACCCTTAATCATTTCCCACGGATTCCTCAAGACCATGTTTATTGAACGCATCTATCTTTCTCTAACTCAGCTGCCGGACAGAGACGGATCACAGCAGCATTGAGATTTAAAGACCCTTGACTGTCAGGGTGAACTGACAGTTCTTAATTCTTCTAAATGCTAACTGCTAGCATGTGCAAAACTGGTAGGCTCACATGCGCGCGCGCACACACACACACAAGCTGAAATATGCAACTCTGAGGGTGTGCCATAATTTCTGGCTGAAGTAACAATGTGTGCATTGTGAAATGGCTCTGGGTTACACTTGGTGAAGCACTAAGGGGGCACATTTTTTCAGTCACATGCAGAAGGCAGTGGGTAGGTGTACATATATGCATGAGTGCAGTTTCTCATAATCGCTGCATTACATCTTTATTACTTGAAAGCCTTGCAACCAATGAGATGAGAAAGCACTGCTTTAATAAAAACATGAATCTCTCACTTAGGAAAATGAGTACAGGTGAATTGTACAATTATAGTCCACTCCTACAAACTCTTCTGAACATTATCCTTTTCCTAAAAGTCTTTTTGGGGCTGAATATAACTAACACTGTAGTCTAGATTCAGATCAAATACAAGGATAAATAATTCATGAAAGCAAAGAGAGAGAGAGAGAGACCGAGAGAGAGAAGGGACAAGAGAGGGGGAAAAGTCTGTTTTTGCATTCATTCAAGAGAAGGTTATGACCCTCATTAATGCCCTCAGATAGGGAAAGGGGACCTTTCAGATTGCAGACTAAAAGAGAAAGAGATGGTGTTAATGATGAAGAGCAAGACCGAAAGAGACACACACACACACACACACACACACACACACACACACACACACAGAGGTTTTGTGTTTGGAAAGTTATGACAGCCAGCTGGCAAGATAGTGATTCCTGTTTAGCCTGTGGTGCCTTTCTATACATAATAACCTATCTCTTGAATATTGCAGACTGGCTGAATTATTTATCCTCCTGTGTTCAAAATTACACACCAAATAGTTTCAGACTCCCATAAGGCCAGAGGTAGAGTTTTGGAAAATGGAGAAAAGTAGGGTAACTTAAAAATCTTACTTTGATATAATCCTTCATTTATACAGAGATACAGATTTCTAGCTGTCTAGCTGTCCCCCACTCAGGGTTTCTCTCTTCCAGTCTTGGCTAAGTGATTTTATACAACCCCAATTCCAAAAAAGTTGGGACAAAGTACAAATTGTAAATAAAAATGGAATGCAATAATTTGCAAATCTCAAAAACTGATATTGTATTCACAATAGAACATAGACAACATATCAAATATCGAAAGTGAAACATTTTGAAATTTCATGCCAAATATTGGCTCATTTGAAATTTCATGACAGCAACACATCTCAAAAAAATTGGGACAGGGGCAATAAGAGGCTGGAAAAGTTAAAGGTACAAAAAAGGAACAGCTGGAGGACCAAATTGCAACTCATTAGGTCAATCGGCAATCGGTCATTAACATGACTGGGTATAAAAAGAGCATCTTGGAGTGGCAGCGGCTCTCAGAAGTAAAGATGGGAAGAGGATCACCAATCCCCCTAATTCTGCGCCGACAAATAGTGGAGCAATATCAGAAAGGAGTTCGACAGTATAAAATTGCAAAGAGTTTGAACATATCATCATCTACAGTGCATAATATCATCAAAAGATTCAGAGAATCTGGAAGAATCTCTGTGAGTAAGGGTCAAGGCCGGAAAACCATACCAGGTGCCCGTGATCTTCGGGCCCTTAGACGGCACTGCATCACATACAGGCATGCTTCTGCATTGGAAATCACAAAATGGGCTCAGGAATATTTCCAGAGAACATTATCTGTGAACACAATTCACCGTGCCATCCGCCGTTGCCAGCTAAACCTCTATAGTTCAAAGAAGAAGCCGTATCTAAACATGATCCAGAAGCGCAGATGTCTTCTCTGGGCCAAGGCTCATTTAAAATGGACTGTGGCAAAGTGGAAAACTGTTCTGTGTTCAGACGAATCAAAATCTGAAGTTCTTTATGGAAATCAGGGACGCCGTGTCATTCGGACTAAAGAGGAGAAGGACGACCCAAGTTGTTATTAGCGCTCAGTTCAGAAGCCTGCATCTCTGATGGTATGGGGTTGCATTAATGCGTGTGGCATGGGCAGCTTACACATCTGGAAAGACACCATCAATGCTGAAAGGTACATCCAGGTTCTAGAGCAACATATGCTCCCATCCAGACAGTGTCTCTTTCAGGGAAGACCTTGCATTTTCCAACATGACAATGCCAAACCACATACTGCATCAATTACAGCATCATGGCTGCGTAGAAGAAGGATCCGGGTACTGAACTGGCCAGCCTGCAGTCCAGATCTTTCACCCATAGAAAACATTTGGCGCATCATAAAACGGAAGATACGACAAAAAAGACCTGAGACAGTTGAGCAACTAGAATCCTACATTAGACAAGAATGGGTTAACATTCCTATCCCTAAACTTGAGCAACTTGTCTCCTCAGTCCCCAGACGTTTACAGACTGTTGTAAAGAGAAAAGGGGATGCCTCACAGTGGTAAACATGGCCTTGTCCCAACTTTTTTGAGATGTGTTGTTGTCATGAAATTTAAAATCACCTAATTTTTCTCTTTAAATGATACATTTCTCAGTTTAAACATTTGATGTGTCATCTATGTTCTATTCTGAATAAAATCTGGAATTTTGAAACTTCCACATCATTGCATTCCATTTTTATTTACAATTTGTACTTTGTCCCAACTTTTTTTGGAATCGGGGTTGTGTGTGTATATATATATATATATATATATATATATATATATATATATATATATATATATATATATAAAATATGATTATTATGTATCAGGCTTGTCGTACTCGAGTCTGAGTCATGCCCTAATTTTAAGGACTCGTGACTTGAGTTGGACTTGAGCACTGATGACTCAGACTTGGACTCGGACTCGTGCATTAACTGCATTTGGACTCGTAAAGTGAAAACAAGGACTCAGATTTTTTCTTTATTTTTTGTAACATGCCATAATAATCTGGCATAAGATATTTATATCTGCATTAATTTTTGTACTAATTTCGTGCAAGAGTGTCACACCTGCACACCTTGACACGTGCATCAGATAGACTCTTGGGCTCCCTCCAGACAGCGTGCGCGCCAAGTGGACTCTCGCACATGCAGTAAACGACTCCCACCTGCACAGGATTAAGGCGCAATCAGTGCGCCTGTATAAAAATTGTGAAAACGCACTTACTTTGTGAAGTACTGAGTTGCATTGCTGACACATTACCGAGCCTTATTTCCTTGTTTGATTTCCTGATCTCTGATTTCCTGTTTCTCGTCTTTGATTCTGCCGAGTCTACGATAGCCTGTTTGTGCCTCGCTCGACCTATTGTCTGTTTCACTATTTTACGGTTTTGCCTGCAGTTCTGGATTGTTTACCGTCTTCACTTGTATTAATAAACACACCTTCTGCATTTATATCCATCTCCCAACCATATCTGACAGAATACTTCACACTCCCTGACAAAGAGAATGCACATTCACCTGTTCATACTAGGGATGGCGAAAACTAAAAAAAAAATCTTGACCGACCACCGAGCCTCATTAGCCGGTTAAAGTCGGTTAACCCATGAGTTTAAAATTCTAGAATTGGAATTATTACAGGGATGCAAACGGCGCGCCTTTTGGCGGATGCCGCCCTCTCCACGGCTGAATCGCGCAGATCTGACCTTCCTTTCCCAAGGGGGGGGGGGCGTTGGAGCGTCCGACCACAACTTCATCAAAGCAAATTCTGCATATAAGCAAATGCCGCCACAGTCCACGAAACACAGGAAGTACAAGCACGAGAAGAAAACAGCAAATCAGAAAGCCGCGTGCCCGCGCAAAATTTAATGTGCGCATTCTGATCTACTGATTGCGCAGCTTCCGCGCAAACGCGCACAGCCCCCCGATCCACTGCCTTGAAGGCCCGGTCACACAGCGCTTTACGGCTTTATCACGGCCAAAACCCGTCAAAAAGTGCTCTCCCGTGAAGCAGACGATATTGTTCGTGTTGATGTCGAAGTTAAGACGTGTTACAGTCGATATACAGACGTGACAGGATGCAGGGGAAAATCGGAACAGCGTCGGACGCGGCAAAAAGTTTTGGACTGCTCAAAACTTTAGACCGCGGACAACCACGGCCGGCACACGTGGTAAAGACGTGCAACACATGTGAAAAACACGTGATAATCAGTGTCCCGGCCGTTATTAAAACTTGGGGAGACGTGGTAAGACGCGAAAGTTTGGCGGTCTATCACGGGCAGAGCACGGTCATCGGACGGGTGTTACGCGTTGGTATCACGGGATATAGCGTGTGTTTAGCGGCTTATCACTGAGAAATGGATTTTTCCGCGTACATAGCACTGTCTAAGCCCGTTAAACGACGTCTCAAACAAGTTCTAAATTCGATTGATCACTGTCTAATCACTTCTGCATCACTTCTGATTTGCGGCATGTAAATACCGTAATTTTCTGAGACCTCGGCACTTGCAGTCTAGATGTCAAGGGGTGAACATGAACCCTCAACGCTGTGATGTCCTCATCTTAATGCTCCAGCACCAACAGAACCAACTGATACAGGCTCAACATATCCTACCGCTTTTATATGCGCAGCAAGCCGCTCTTCCAACGACGCTGAGCCGCGGTTACCCGTGATTTGGCAGTGCTGCAGCAGTGAAACAGCCGCCGACGGCCATACCCCGTACAAAGCACGGCAAAGCCAAAATTGACCAAAAATTACCACTTACGACCACGTCCACCAGATTTTTGTATCTTTTTGTACGTGATATAGACGCGGAGTGCTGTGTGACCGGGCCTTTACTTTCACACCCCCCACGCCTCATGGACTGCAACGGCACCCGCCTATTTAGTAATTTTAATACAGAATCCACCTTGAAATTACAATCGGACACTCCAACGCCCCCCCCCCAAAAAAAAAAAAAAAAAAAAAACGGATCTGCGCGATTAAAAAAAAAAAAGTCGGCCTCTGCGCCTTTAGTTTGTGTGGAGAGATATGATCTGCAATAACATGCATTGTTGGCTACAGACCGAAACATACTTTCAGAATGCACTGGCCAAGGCAGGACTAAACTCCATGTGCCTTCTAATAAAAAAAAAACCCAATAGTAATTTGTAAGCTAAAAAGCCGGTGTCTACACTTTTCTTTCACCAAGTGGCAGCTGGGCGGGACATGACTGAATGGGTGTTTCTGATTTGTCAGCTGTCTTTAACTGGGGCGGGACATGACTGAATGGGTGTTTCTGATTTGTCAGCTGTCCGCTCCAAAATCGGCAGCTTCAAAACGACTGATTTTTTTTTTTTAACCAGACAACCAAAAAAAATTAACCGGTTGACGTTGATTCGGTCAACCACCGGTCAAACGGTCATCGGTTAACATCCCTAGTTCATACGTCATGTTCAGGAACAAACTAATGTTAATGGTGCTAAAAAAGCCACCATCAAATGGTGCGGTTGGAGTCTTGTTCTCGGACTTGACTCGGATCAATAGTGGACTCGACTTGGACTCAGCTCAAAATTTTTTTCCTGACTTGGGCTTGACTTGGGCTTGAACATTGGGGACTCGAGACTGGGCTCAGACTCGAGATTTAGTAACTCGACTACAACACTGATAAGTGTATGTTTGGCAGAAAATGTGTTGGTCCTTTTTTTAAACAATAATTTAAATTTTGCTATGTTTTTAGAGTGACAAATAGCATAATTACTGAAGTAATATAGAAAGCAGTAATGAATTTCAAATACAGGCAGTAAGTAAACTAACAGTCTCATCGCACAACATTCAAGAATTTACACATCATTAAGGCTGGGATATAGGGTGAGGTTAGCGATCATATAACTTTTCCCACAACAAATCTCTCAGGCCCTGTCTAAATTTGTTCCCTGCTTGCCATATAGTGCCTTATTTTCACTGTTACCCATGTAGTAGAGTTGTCTGAATAATCCGTAGATTTTCATATTCCCTGGATAGTTCATTATTGTCATGGCCTGAGCCTTAACTATTCCAGCACAGACTCTCAAATCTAGCTTGCGCCCACTCAAGACCAGACAATAGCTTGCTGCCAGTCACCAACCTACTAACTAGATCATCTTTTCCTCATGATGCAAATTAGACATTTTGTATATACTGTCATTCATACAAATGCACCTTGCAAAGTCTTGCTATTGCATTTACCTCAATTGATGCCTGCTTTGTTTACTCAACATCTCTATCTACCCTGCTGATAGTTAGATGTGGGGTGTTTTTTTTTCATTCTAATGTCTGCCTGACTGGACTATGAAAAACAAATCAGCATCATCACCGTCATCATCATCATTATCACTGTCATCATAATCATTGGTGTCCTCATCATTAACTTCCTAACAGCTGAGAGATTTGGCTTGGAGGAGAAGTAGGCAGTAAAGGGCCCCCTGCACCATGAACTATCGAGCAACTAAGAGGCTGTCCACACGGCAACGGATTCAGGTGAATCTGATAAAATTGTTTATTGTTTCGGCCTGGCATCCACACAGCACCGGCGTTTTGGGTGCCCCAAAATGAGAACGGGTTCCAGAGTGGAAAAATCTGGCAACGGCGCCGTTGCAAAGTCGTCTGGATGAGTAGAACGGATTTGTTTACAATGATGTCACAACCACATGACTAGAACAAGCAGCACTCTTGCTGTTTTGTATGAACCACTGCATTGCATTCACTTTTGTATACAGCTTTTCTTTTAAATAAACAAGTAACTGAACCATTTCTTGAATTTCTTTTTTTTATTGGATAAGACTGCTTTTCAAAATGTTCACACACAATATAAAAAGTTATATAAATTATATAAAAATGCTTTTCAAAATGTTCACACACAATAAGAAAATTAAGTTATATAAAACTATGCACACTAATAAAACTAATTTGTACACACAGAAGGCACGATTTCCTCGCGTAGTCGCAGCCATCTTCTTCTTGTTGTTGTGTGCTTGTTCCTGTGAGTGCTTCATGCCGGGTAGAAGAAGGGGTTTACGCGCATGCGTCCTACTTCTTCTATTGTTCTGGTGTCTCCGATGGGACCGTCTTACAGCGCACATAGAGGTGTGGCATGTGTATTGCATCGTTTTCAGCAAGTGCTGCGTTGCCATATGTACAGTGGTGCTTGAAAGTTTGTGAACCCTTTAGAATGTTCTATATTTCTGCATAAATATGACCTAAAACATCATCAGATTTTCACACAAGTCCTAAAAGTAGATAAAGAGAACCCAGTTAAACAAATGAGACAAAAATATTATACTTGGTCATTTATTTATTGAGGAAAATGATCCAATATTACATATCTGTGAGTGGCAAAAGTATGTGAACCTTTGCTTTCAGTATCTGGTGTGACCCCCTTGTGCAGCAATAACTGCAACTAAACGTTTGCGGTAACTGTTGATCAGTCCTGCACTGGAGGAATTTTAGCCCATTCCTCCGTACAGAACAGCTTCAACTCTGGGATGTTGGTGGGTTTCCTCACATGAACTGATCGCTTCAGGTCCTTCCACAACATTTCGATTGAATTAAGGTCAGGACTTTGACTTGGCCATTCCAAAACATTCACTTTATTTTTCTTTAACCATTCTTTGGTAGAACGACTTGTGTGCTTAGGGTCGTTGTCTTGCTGCATGACCCACCTTCTCTTGAGATTCAGTTCATGGACAGATGTCCTGACATTTTCCTTTAGAATTTGCTGGTATAATTCAGAATTCATTGTTCCATCAATGATGGCAAGCCGTCCTGGCCCAGATGCAGCAAAACAGGCCCAAACCATGATACTACCACCACCATGTTTCACAGATGGGATAAGGTTCTTATGTTGGAATGCAGTGTTTTCCTTTCTCCAAACATAATGCTTCTCATTGAAACCAAAAAGTTCTATTTTGGTCTCATCCATCCACAAAACATGTTTCCAACTTTCTGGCTTGTCCACGTGATCTTTAGCAAACTGCAAATGAGCAGCAATGTTGTTTTTGGAGAGCAGTGGCTTTCTCCTTGCAACCCTGCCATGCACACCATTGTTGTTCAGTGTTCTCCTGATGGTGGACTCATGAACATTAACATTAGCCAATGTGAGAGGGGCCTTCAGTTGCTTAGAAGTTACCCTGGGGTCCTTTGTGATCTTGCCGACTATTACACGCCTTGCTCTTGAAGTGATCTTTGTTGGTTGACCACTCCTGGGGAGGGTAACGATGGTCTTGAATTTCCTCCATTTGTACACAATCTGTCTGACTGTGGATTGGTGGAGTCCAAACTCTTTAGAGATGGTTTTGTAACCTTTTCCAGCTTGATGAGCATCAGCAATGCTTTTTCTGAGGTCCTCAGAAATCTCCTTTGTTCATGCCATGATACACTTCCACAAACATGTGTTGTGAAGCTCAGACTTTGATAGATCCCTGTTCTTTAAATAAAACAGGGTGCCCACTCACACCTGATTGTCATCCCATTGATTGAAAACACCTGACTCTAATTTCACCTTCAAATTAACTGCTAATCCTAGAGGTTCACATACTTTTGCCACTCACAGATATGTAATATTGGATCATTTTCCTCAATACATAAATGACCAAGTATAATATTTTTGTCTCATTTGTTTAACTGGGTTCTCTTTATCTACTTTTAGGACTTGTGTGAAAATCTGATGATGTTTTAGGTCATATTTATGCAGCAATATAGAAAATTCTAAAGGGTTCACAAACTTTCAAGCACCACTGTACCTGATATTTTACTGATCCGTTGCCCATGTGGACGCGATATTTTTTTTAATAAAATCTCGTTGCCATTGTCGTATGGATGTAGCCTAAGATTCATCAGCTCAGGCAGCAGCTGAAGATTCATAGCACTGGTGTTCCAGCAGCTTCCACTTCATGGCAGGTTTGTGCCTTGATGATTCCTGAGTTGTTCCTCACCATCTGAACCTATTTCCTCTCAACTGAGGGAGACAGTTTGGGCAAAGTGGCTGGGCAAAGTTGTCACACCTCCCAATAATTTGTACTTGTCAAACAAACCCTTTTATGTTGGCAGAGAGAAGCTACCAACTGTAGTCAATCATGATCATTAACCAGAAGTTAAGAGACCTTGGCAGGGTTCTTGACATTTTGGAACTTTCTGCATCACTAATAATCTAAGTGCGTGTATGTATAATTCTGAACTTGTTGACTTCAGAAAATTAAAAATAACTTGAAGCTTGTGCATCAATTCTTGTTTTTCTTCTGTTAAAGATAGTTACAATGCTAATATTGCCATGACATTCATGTCCCTGATGAGTGGATGTAATCTTCTAATTGCAACAATAGATAGATAGACAAGATGCCTTTATTTATCACACGTATGCTCAAGTACAGACTTAAGCACAGTGAAATTTTTCCTCTGCATTTAACCCATCTGAAGCAGTGAACACACACATGTACACACAAGTGAGCACTGAGCGCACACACATACCCAGAGCAGTGGGCAGCTATACTACAGTGCCCAGGGAGCAGTTGGGGGCTAGATGCCTTGCTCAAGGGCACTTCAGCCCAACCTCAGGCCATGGCTGACCCATGTTCACCTAACCGCATGTCTTTAGACTGTGGGGGAAACTGGAGCACCCAGAGGAAACCCACGTAGACATGGGGAGAACATGCAAACTCCACACAGAAAGGCCCCCCTTGGCCACTGGGCTTGAACCCAGGACCTTCTTGCTGTGAGGCAACAGTGCTAACCACTACACCACCATGCCACCCCATAGATAGATAGACCCCATAGATAGATATACCACCGTGCCACCCCATAGATAGATAGATGGATAGATAGACTTTATTGATCCCACAAGGGAAATTCTTATGTTACAGCAGTGAAATCAACAGTACAGAATAACAATGAAAGGAAAAACTAGAAGAGCAAATCAGCAGAACAAGATGCTGAATGTGAAATAAAGATATGGTATATACAATATATAAATCAAAGACAGTAAGGAAAGAAAGGGGAAAAGTAAAGGAGCCATACGATCAGGTATGCAAAAAGTGGCAGTGGATAATAAGTAAAGCAATAGTATATAATATTAGCAATAATAATGAATTCACCTGTCACACTGAGGAGAGCTGTGTGCAGTGTCATAAAAAAAAGGGTAGGAATGATTTCCTGAAACTATCTTTATAACATATCACTACTGTAATTCATCCCTAGAAACTTTCATGGCTGGAAGAAAAGCTGTCAGAGCGGCCATGCCACTGCAGTGACATGCCAAATAGAGAGAGAGAGAGAGAGAGAGAGAGAGAGGTCTTTATAACAGGGAACCTCAATGAGTATATTGAAGAATGAGCTTTGCTGTCTTTGCAGTGTGTCATAGAGAAGGTGGGATGGATTGTCCATGTTGTAGATTAGTTTGTTTAGTGATCTCCTGTTCCTCACTGATTCGAACATCTCCATGTTTTCACCAGTGATAGATCCAGCCTTGCGAATGAGTTTATTGATGCTGCTGGCATGTCCAGCACTGATGCTGCTCCCCCAGGAGACCACAGCACTGTGGATGACGCTTGCCACCACAGACTAGTAGAAGATCTCCAGCATTTTGTTGCATGAGTTGAAGGATCTGAGCTTCCTCAAAAAATAGAGTCTGCTTATACCCTTTGCATTCTAGCAAATCCTTTTGGAATTTAGGAAGCAGCTGGTAAGCTAGAAACATGGCAGCTTACTCAATGGTTCTGAAGAAGAGACTGACCATCACCATCAGCAGAAGCATGCAAACAAGACCCAGGTCAGTCAGTGCAATGCCATAATAAACCCACGTGTACCAAGTGTAGGGGCAGCACGGTGGTGTAGTGGTTAGCACTGTCGCCTCACAGCAAGAAGGTCCTGGGTTCAAGCCCAGCAGCCAGCAAGGCCCTTTCTGTGTAGAGTTTGCATGTTCTCCCTGTGTCTGCGTGGGTTTCCTCTGGGTGCTCCAGTTTCCCCCACAGTCCAAAGACATGCAGGTTAGGTTAACTGGTGGCTCTAAATTGACCATAGGTGTGAATGTGAGTGTGGATGGTTGTCTGTCTCTTTGCATCAGCCCTGCAATGATCTGGTGACTTGTCCAGGGCATACCCTGCCTCTCACCCATAGTCAGCTGGGATAGGCTCCAGCTTGCCTGTGACCCTGTAGAACAGGATAAGCAGCTACAGATAATAGATGGATGGATGGTACCAAGTGTAGAGTCTGACATGAAGGAGCCTGGTTGGAAGTAGTTTCAGAAGGTGGTCAAGAAGGTCAGAGGCAATTCAGTCCCAGCACCTGTAAGAGTACCTTGTTAGTTGTATACTCAATAAGGTATTGTCTAAGGTTAAGTCTGCGTCTCTGATTTCCAAAATGTTGGAGGGTCTTCATGGATGACTGAACAAGAAGAAGAAGCCTTTATTTATCACACGTACACTCAAGCACAGACTTAAGCACAGTGAAATGTCTCCTCTGCATTTAACCCATCTGAAGCAGTGAACACATACAAGTACCCAGAGCAGTGGGCAGATATGCTACAGCACCTGGGGAGCAGTTGGGAGTTATGTGCCTTGCTCAAGGGCACTTCAGCCCAATCTTCACAAAACTGTGGGGAAACTAGAGCAAACGCACACAGACACAGGGAGAACATGCAAACTCCACACAGAAAGACCCCTGTCAGATGCTAGGCTTGAACCCAGAACCGTCCTGCTGTGAGGTGACAGTGCTAACCACTATACCGCCGTGTCGCCAAACACACTTGTCACACCATCACACACCATCACACCATGAAAAACACACTTGTCTTCGGGAGCAGGTGGATCCTAAAGAACCTGTTGGAGGCCTGCATGAGATCCAAAGTCTAGATCACTGGTTTTCAGGAAAAGAAAGATAACTTATAAATTTGCCTACATGCCACAGCACTCCAGTTCAGTCCATTATGGTAAAATCCATTAAAAGGCTCAGGCAAGGGGTTTGACTGCATGGTTACAGAATCCATTCAGAGAAACCAGCAAGAGCTGGAAGCCTGTTTAGCTGCAGTGAACAGATGAGACTTATGAGGTACAGCTTCGTAATTGTCTTCAATCCCAAAAAGTTATAAGGGTCCATTTGATGGACTCACAAAATCAAATCAGAAGACTGGCTCGGTCATGCAAGGTCTTATTTAGTTGTTTGACTGTATAGCTTTCGTCTCGTTGTGAAATTCTGTTTCTTAGCCAATGAGGTTAAATTCTACCCGAAATATCTGGGTACAGTGGTGCTTGAAAGTTTGTGAACCCTTTAGAATTTTCTATATTTCTGCATAAATATGACCTAAAACATCATTGGATTTTCACACAAGTCCTGAAGGTAGATAAAGAGAGCCCAGTTAAACAAATGAGACAAAAATATTATACTTGGTCATTTATTTATTGAGGAAAATGATCCAATATTACATATCTGTGAGTGGCAAAAGTATGTGAACCTCTAGGATTAGCAGTTAATTTGAAGGTGAAATTAGAGTCAGGTGTTTTCAATCAATGGGATGACAATCAGGTGTGAGTGGGCACCCTGTTTTATTTAAAGAACAAGGATCTATCAAAGTCTGATCTTCACAACACATGTTTGTGGAAGTGTATCATGGCATGAACAAAGGAGATTTCTGAGGACCTCAGAAAAAGTGTTGCTGATGCTCATCAGGCTGGAAAACATTACAAAACCATCTCTAAAGAGTTTGGACTCCACCAATCCACAGACAGACAGACTGTGTACAAATGGAGGAAACTCAAGACCATTGTTACCCTCCCCAGGAGTGGGCGACCAAAAAAGATCACTCCAAGAGCAAGGCGTGTAATAGTCGGCGAGGTCACAAAGGACCCCAGGGTAACTTCTAAGCAACTGAAGGCCTCTCTCACATTGGCTAATGTTAATGTTCATGAGTCCACCATCAGGAAAACACTGAACAACAATGGTGTGCATGGCAGGGCTGCAAGGAGAAAGCCACTGCTCTCCAAAAAGAACATTTCTGCTTGTCTACAGTCTGTTAAAGATCATGTGGACAAGCCAGAAGGCTATTGGACAAATGTTTTGTGGACGGATGAGACCAAAATAGAATTTTTGATTTAAATGAGAAGCGTTATGTTTGGAGAAAGGAAAACACTGCATTCCAGCATAAGAACCTTATCCCATCTGTGAAACATGGTGGTGGTAGTATCATGGTTTGGGCCTGTTTTGCTGCATCTGGGCCAGGATGGCTTGCCATCATTGATGGAACAATGAATTCTGAATTATACCAGTGAATTCTAAAGGAAAATGTCAGGACATCTGTCCATGAACTGAATCTCAAGAGAAAGTGGGTCATGCAGCAAGACAACGGCCCTAAGCACACAAGTCGTTCTACCAAAGAATGGTTAAAGAAGAATAAAGTTAATGTTTTGGAATGGCCAAGTCAAAGTCCTGACTGTAATCCAATCAAAATGTTGTGGAAGGACCTGAAGCGAGCAGTTCATGTGAGGAAACCGACCAACATCCCAGAGTTGAAGCTGTTCTGTATGGAGGAATGGGCTAAAATTCCTCCAAGCCGGTGTGCAGGACTGATCAAAAGTTACCGGAAACATTTAGTTGCAGTTATTGCTGCACAAGGGGGTCACACAAGATACTGAAAGCAAAGGTTCACATACTTTTGCCACTCACAAATATGTAATCTCATCTCATCTCATTATCTCTAGCCGCTTTATCCTTCTACAGGGTCGCAGGCAAGCTGGAGCCTATCCCAGCTGACTACGGGCAAAAGGCAGGGTACACCCTGGACAAGTTGCCAGGTCATCACAGGGCTGACACATAGACACAGACAACCATTCACACTCACATTCACACCTACGGTCAATTTAGAGTCACCAGTTAACCTAACCTGCATGTCTTTGGACTGTGGGGGAAACCGGAGCACCCGGAGGAAACCCACGTGGACACGGGGAGAACATGCAAACTCCACACAGAAAGGCCCTCGCCGGCCCCGGGGCTTGAACCCAGGACCTTCTTGCTGTGAGGCGACAGCGCTAACCACTACACCACCGTGCCGCCCCAAATATGTAATATTGGATCATTTTCTTCAATAAATAAACGAGTAAGTATAATATTTCTGTCTCATTTGTTTAACTGGGTTCTCTTTCTCTACTTTTAGGACTTGTGTGAAAATCCGATGATGTTTTAGGTCATATTTATGCAGAAATATAGAAAATTCTAAAGGGTTCACAAACTTTCAAGCACCACTGTACATCACTCCATTCACATTTAGTTTGATGACATGAAATGCCCATTACCCTTTGCAGGGAAGCAGGCACATACCATGGTGCTTCCACTACTGTCAGTATGGTGTTCTTGGAATCATACACACAACCCTGTTTTCTTCAAACATGAGCTGAATTACTGCCAAAGAGTTCTAATTTTGTTTTGTCTGACCAAAGTATATTGTTTCAAAATGAGCAGAGGATTTTTCCATGGAGTGTATAAGAATGGAGGAGAGTGAAGGTTATCTATTTCCTATAAATACACAAGAGTAAAGGCTTGTGATTTCAATTAAGCAATATGAAAGATTGCATTACCAATTTATGCATGTTAAAGAGCACATGCAACACAGAGATTTGTGCTAAAATATGTCTTTTTTGTGAAAGCTTGAAATTTGTCTAGTCATTTGTGTGGCTGTTGAAGTTTTGATTATAACAGTGCACTTATAATATTTTCTTAAGAAACTGATAAATTGAGAGGAATTTCTCAACTCAGAAACAACATTATCTGTCACTGTATGATAAATCTTTGTCCTATTTGCACCTCATATTCTCTCCATTGTTCTAAATTGTTGTTATATATTTTTATGATGGTAGCACATGTAGTGTTAATGGTTTTGTTTCACAATGACACTTTTTTGGACTTACATTGGTGAAGTATAAGGGATCTAATTAGTCAACATTATATTTAATAACTGATGAAAGAAAGACATACTTTTATAATAGATTTAGTCCCAAAAGGATGAAATGATAATTACATTATGGAATACAGTGATTAAACTGCACTGTACATTAAGTGCTTAACTAATTTGTGTCTGGTTTCTTTCCCCCAAGAATCCCAAGGCAATTTCTAAGCATTTGTACTCACCGTTATGTTAATGTACAAAATGGAGACAACACATATTTTCAGTAGCACAAATGTGTAGTCTTATGAAAGTAATGAAGGCTTATTAAAAGAAAATTCTGGCATGGAATCCATGTGTTATGTCAAGAGAGTGTAAACGGAATGTACAATATGCAATGCGTATTCTTAGCAAAACAGCACAACACAAGACACGAGGAGTTAATGGCAGTGACAGTTTGAGCTGTCCAAAATTTAGGTTATGTTTGTTCATACTGTGTTTGAGCATTAAAAATTAGTTCTTGACTCAAATATGGTGTGGTAAATCAAGAAGCCTAAACAATACAGAGGCATCACATTCCAGAAATGCAGTAGAAATGCAGTTTAGGCCATTTCCCATTGCACTGATCTTTTGGTAACATTGTGCTTTTTTTTTCTTTAACTTTACTTCAAAGGAAAGAAGCAACATTAGTAATTGCATTGCAGCTAATATTATCAATTGTTTACTGAAACGCTGATGCATTTTGTGTTTTCATGGTGAATGTGTTGTTTGTCAGGTTGCTTGAAACTTATTTCAAATTAAATTCTCTTAATTTGGAAGGAAGGTCATGGCCTAGCTTTGGGACCTAAAGGTCACTAGTTTGATACCCTGGACCGGCAGAAATGGCTGAAGTGCCCTTGAGCAAGGCGCCTAACCCCCAACTGCTTCCCAGGCTGCTCTGGGTATGTTGTATGTTACTCTGGATAAGAGCATCTGCTAAATGCCAGTAATGTAATGTCTTGATTTCCCATCCATTATCTATGCCGCTTATCCGTTAGGGTAATGGGGGAAGCTGGAGCCAATCTCAGGTGACTTTGGGTGAGAGGTGGGGTACACCCTGGGGAGGTCGCCAATCTTTTGCAGAGCTAACACAGAGATGAACAACCATTCACACTTACATTTACACCTACGAGTAATTTACAGTAGCCAATTTCTGTTGATTTAATTTAATTTATTTATTTATCAGATACGGTAGAATCAGTATGACACTGTAACCCCTGGGACCCTGTCTGACATACGGCAAAGACAACTTCCCTAGCTGCCCTCTCTTGATAGCAGGACTGATCACTGACTTAAAGAGATACCACATTCTGTCAGTAACAGCACTGAAAACCTGAGTTCGGAGCAGTCTCCAAACATGGCCACTCCGGACTACACTTCCCATGATACACAGCACCACCACCCCCCCCCCCCCACCAGAATTCTAACTACATCACCTGTCTTCAATTATCTCACAATCACCTTCCCTATATAAGCTCAGCAGTCACAAATTCACCTCGTGAAGTATCATTCTGTGTCCTGTACCTGACTATACCGAGCCATTTGGTTTCCTGACTGACTTCCCGTTAAAGACCACTGGTTTTGTCAGTTTTCAACCTCGTTTCCTTGTCTCTCTTGCATTGTCCTGTTTACTGATCGATTGACCTCCACCTTTTTCCTGACTACAATTTCTGCCTCACAATTTGGCTACAGCTGCAGTTTGTGCTGCACCCACTCTCCCTTGCACTTGCATCCATAAGTGCCTGCGTTCTGATACAGTCGAAAGCAAATAATCCTATTGGCTGGCACACCAACTTTAGACTCCCAAAAATATTGGCTACCACTGTTGTCAATTTAATTGAGCACTCTTCTTTCTCATCACCCAAATCACTGTTGTGATTTTATTTGCCCAGTGGGATTTCATCAGTCATAGATTCCATGCCAGAATTGTCATATGTGTATCCATTTCCTTTGGCTAGATGAGCGACTGACTGTGTGTAGCTTCTGCATTTTGTACACATATCTAAGATTCTTAGTGATAACACTTAAGAATTAACAATAATCAAAGACCTATATGAGTTAGAATATAAGCTGTTTCTCAAGACTGATGACTCAGACAGACAAATGTTTTGAGGGCTGTTTTGAATGCTCTTAAAACTTCATTGAAATTCCCCTTTGAAGTTTGACCAAAGTCAATTTGAAACCAATGACTTTTGCATTGAGTGCCTCAAATGCAAGCGTGATTAGTCAAAATGTGCAAACTGTGCAAAAGCAATCATACTGGCTGAAATGCTATTTCTATTTCATGGATAGTTGCTGAAGGTACATTTAGGCTTGTGGTAATTGATGTGCACCATTGGACTAATGGGAAGAAATTACATTCAAAACTGCATTCAACTTTAATCCCTGCTTAATAAGAAGAATATTCAACAAATACCACTGAATAGTAAGGCAGGTGTCTTTGCCTTTTTCTTTTTACTTCCTATTATGTCCAATTTAACTGTCACATATTGTGTATCTGATGGGAAGTTCAAAAAGCAACATATTACTTTTAAATAGTCTACTATTTTTGCAAATCAATTTTGACAGATAATGTCTGATCCATACAAATACATGCACACCTATGCATACGCTTTTCTTTCTGTATCACACATTATTGCTATTCCAGCTGTCCATCCATTATCTGTAACTGCTTATCCTGAGCAGGGTCGTGGGTAAGCTGGAGCCTATCCCAGCTGACTATGGGCGAGAGGTGGAGTACACCCTGGGGTACTCGCCAGGTCATAGCAGGGCTGACACATAGAGACAAACAACCATTCACACTCACATTCACACCTATGGTCAATTTAGAGCCACCAATTAGCCTAGCCTGCATGTCTTTGGAGGAAACCCATGCAGACACGGGGAGAACATGCAAACTCCACACAGAAAGGCCCCTGTTGGACACTGGGCTCGAACCCAGAACCTTCTTGCTGTGAGGCGACAGTGCTAACCACTACACCACCGTGCCGCCTGTTATTGCTATTGTTTGAGTATTCACAAAAGTTTAGTAAATTTAGTCAATCCTAGATGATCCCACTTGGCAGTCCTGAAATCAGCCCACTTTATTTATCTGCTGTTAGGGATTTGGCAAACTGGGTTATGAGAAATCCCAGGTTTACAAGCTACAGTAGTGCTTGAAAGTTTGTGAACCCTTTAGAATTTTCTATATTTCTGCATAAATATGACTTAAAACACCATCAGATTTTCACACAAGTCCTAAACGTAGATAAAGAGAATCCAGTTAAAGATATGAGACAAAAAATTATACAACCCCAATTCCAAAAAAGTTGGGAAAAAGTACAAATTGTAAATAAAAACGGAATGCAATAATTTACAAGTCTCAAAAACTGATTGTAGCGGTTCATGTGGAAGGGTGGAGCACAGAAGACGGCAGGACAGAGATCATGTTAACAGAGCGTTTTATTGCCACACTTTTCAGTCTAACAACTGGTATGCACTTTGCAGACACACACACACTCGGCGTCTGGTTCGGGAAGAGACCCTCTGCTCTCGCTCTCGCTCCTTAAGTAGGGCGCGGTCACTGGGAAGACACACAAACACAGGTTAATTGCTCTCAGGTGTAGTGATTCTGCCACTTACCTTCCCTGACTCCGCCCCCCTGTCACAGACCAGCGCTTGACCACGCCCCCGCTGCCACACTGATATTGTATTCACAATAGAACATAGACAACATATCAAATGTCGAAAGTGAGACATTTTGAAATTTCATGCCAAATATTGGCTCATTTGAAATTTCATGACAGCAACACATCTCAAAAAAGTTGGGACAGGGGCAATAAGAGGCTGGAAAAGTTAAAGGTACAAAAAAGGAACAGCTGGAGGACCAAATTGCAACTCATTAGGTCAATTGGCAATCGGTCATTAACATGACTGGGTATAAAAAGAGCATCTTGGAGTGGCAGCGGCTCTCAGAAGTAAAGATGGGAAGAGGATCACCAATCCCCCTAATTCCGTGCCAACAAATAGTGGAGGAATATCAGAAAGGAGTTCGACAGTGTAAAATTGCAAAGAGTTTGAACATATCATCATCTACAGGGCATAATATCATCAAAAGATTCAGAGAATCTGGAAGAATCTCTGTGCGTAAGGGTCAAGGCCGGAAAACCATACTGGGTGCCCGTGATCTTAGGGCCCTTAGACAGCACTGCATCACATACAGGCATGCTTCTGTACTGGAAATCACAAAATGGGCTCAGGAATATTTCCAGAGAACATTATCTGTGAACACAATTCACCGTGCCATCCGCCGTTGCCAGCTAAAACTCTGTAGTTCAAAGAAGAAGCCATATCTAAACATGATCCAGAAGCACAGACATCTTCTCTGGGCCAAGGCTCATTTAAAATGGACTGTGGCAAAGTGGAAAACTGTTCTGTGGCCAGACGAATCAAAATTTGAAGCTCTTTATGGAAATCAGGGACGCCATGTCATTTGGACTACAGAGGAGAAGGATGACCCAAGTTGTTATCAGCGCTCAGTTCAGAAGCCTGCATCTCTGATGGTATGGGGTTGCATTAGTGCGTGTGGCATGGGCAGCTTACACATCTGGAAAGACACCATCAATGCTGAAAGGTATATCCAGGTTCTAGAGCAACATATGCTCCCATCCAGACAGTGTCTCTTTCAGGGAAGACCTTGCATTTTCCAACATGACAATGCCAAACCACATACTGCATCAATTACAGCATCATGGCTGCATATAAGAAGGGTCTGGGTACTGAACTGGCCAGCCTGCAGTCCAGATCTTTCACCCATAGAAAACATTTGGCGCATCATAAAATGGAAGATACAACAAAAAAGACCCAAGACAGTTGAGCAACTAGAATCCTACATTAGACAAGAATGGGTTAACATTCCTATACCTAAACTTGAGCAACTTGTCTCCTCAGTCCCCAGACATTTACAGACTGTTGTAAAGAGAAAAGGGGATGTCTCACAGTGGTAAACATGGCTTGTCCCAACTTTTTTGAGATGTGGTATTGTCATGAAATTTAAAATCACCTAATTTTTCTCTTTAAATGATAATTTTTTCAGTTTAAACATTTGATATGTCATCTATGTTCTATTCTGAATAAAATATGGAATTTTGAAACTTCCACATCATTGCATTCCATTTTTATTCACAATTTGTACTTTGTCCCAACTTTTTTGGAATCGGGGTTGTACTTGGTCATTTATTTATTGAGGAAAATGATCCAATATTACATATCTGTGAGTGGAAAAAGTATGTGAACCTTTGCTTTCAGTATCTGGTGTGACCCACTTGTGCAGCAATAACTGCAACTAAATGGGTATATAACTGCTAAATGTTGCAGTTATGTCCACGTGATCTTTAGCAAACTGCAGATGAGCAGCAATGTTCTTTTTGGAGAGCAGTGGCTTTCTCCTTGCAACCCTGCCATGCACACCCTTGTTGTTTAGTGTTCTCCTGATGGTGGACTCATGAGCATTAACATTAGCCAATGTGAGAGAGGCCTTCAGTTGCTTAGAAGTTACCCTGGGGTCCTTTGTGACCTCGCTGACTATTACATGCCTTGCTCTTGGAGTGTTCTTTGTTGGTCGACCACTCCTGGGGAGGATAACAATGGTCTTGAATTTCCTCCATTTGTACACAATCTGTCTGACTGTGGATTGGTGGAGTCCAAACTCTTTAGAGATGGTTTTGTAACCTTTTCCAGCCTGATGAGCATCAACAACACTTTTTCTGAGGTCCTCAGAAATCTCCTTTGTTTGTGCCATGATACACTTCCACAAACATGTGTTGTGAAGATCAGACTTTGATAGATCCCTGTTCTTTGAATAAAACAAGGTGCCCACTCACACCTGATTGTCATCCCATTGATTGAAAACACCTGACTCTAATTTCACCTTCAAATTAACTGCTAATCCTAGAGGTTCACATACTTTTGCCACTCACAGATATGTAATATTGGGTCATTTTCCTCAATAAATAAATGACCAAGTATAATATTTTTGTCTCATTTGTTTAACTTGGTCCTCTTTATCTACTTTTAGGACTTGTGTGAAAATCTGATGATGTTTTAGGTCATACTTATGCAGAAATATAGAAAATTCTATAGGGTTCACAAACTTTCAAGCACCACTTTGCATCCTAGCATAACTCTCAATTTACCCTTCACTACAATATAATAGTTCACTGCTATTGTACTAAATACAAATATTGCCATCATAACATCCAATCCAACATGAACTCATGATCAGAAATGCATAAATATTGGTAAGAGCTGCCTTAATAATAATAATAGTAATAATATCAAACTTTAATCTCATCTCATTATCTGTAGCCGCTTTATCCTGTTCTACAGGGTCGCAGGCAAGCTGGAGCCTATCCCAGCTGACTACGGGCGAAAGGCGGGGTACACCCTGGACAAGTCACCAGGTCATCACAGGGCTGACACATAGACACAGACAACCATTCACACTCACACCTACGGTCAATTTAGAGTCACCAGTTAACCTAACCTGCATGTCTTTGGACTGTGGGGGAAACCAGAGCACCCGGAGGAAACCCATGCGGACACAGGGAGAACATGCAAACTCTGCACAGAAAGGCCCTCACCGGCCACGGGGCTCAAACCCGGACCTTCTTGCTGTGAGGCGACAGCACTAACCACTACACCACCGTGCCGCCCTCAAAGGTTCGTCATTTGTATAAAATCTAATTAAATAATTCTCATTCAGAATAAATCCTAAACAATGAAACCAGCTCCATCATGTACTGCATAAAAACAATAAGCCATTTTAACATCAAGTTCATCTCATAAACTTGTTAGTGAACAATCAGTACCCGAAGTAAATATTCAGTAGCTGAATTCCCATAGCAGATTCCTGGCTTGAATCCACAGAGCAACCTGCATGGCTGATGGCATGTGAGCACCTCCTACACAGCTCTACCTGGTCATTGCCATGCCCTTGAGCACAGAACTCAGCCCTCATCTGCTGAGGTCCAGCTAGAATTCAGTGTAAAATGAAAAGTCAAACAAGTATAAAAACATGTTTTCCGTTTTTTTTCCTGAATGTGTAATTTACACAACACATAATTACAAAATGGCACTATAGAGTGCAGTAATTTGGTGGTATATAGAGAATACATAAATTATAAATACTTAAAAACAAAATTGTAATTTAATTTCTCTGATTTAAGGTATAAAATCTTCCTTCAACATATTTGCCTATTTTATTTGATACAGTATGTGTGATTTTGCATTCAATTTTGCTCTGACAAATGAAAATTATATAAATTTACAGAATGTTTTGTATTTGTTGACAGGTATGAGATAAATAATTGATGAGGCCAAGTCTGAATTTAGGGGCGGCACGGTGGTGTAGTGGTTAGCGCTGTCGCCTCACAGCAAGAAGGTCCTGGGTTTGAGCCCCGTGGCCGGCGAGGGCCTTTCTGTGCGGAGTTTGCATGTTCTCCCTGTGTCCGCGTGGGTTTCCTCCGGGTGCTCTGGTTTCCCCCACAGTCCAAAGACATGCAGGTTAGGTTAACTGGTGACTCTAAATTGACCGTAGGTGTGAGTGTGAATGGTTGTCTGTGTCTCTGTGTCAGCCCTGTGATGACCTGGCGACTTGTCCAGGGTGTACCCTGCCTTTCGCCCGTAGTCAGCTGGGATAGGCTCCAGCTTGCCTGCGACCCTGTAGAAGGATAAAGCAGCTAGAGATAATGAGATGAGATGAGATATAGGAACTATGATAAAATATGTAGATGTAACAAAATGTGACATCATGAAAGTGAAAAAAAGAAATATTAATACTGCTGGACAACCTACAGAAATATCTATCATCCATAACTGCTTATCCTGTGCAAGGTCACAGGCAAGCTGGAGCCTATCAAAGCTGACTATGGGTGAGAGGAGGGATACACCCTAGACAAGTCGCCAGATCATCACAGGGCTGACACAGAGAGACAAACAACCATTCACACTCACATTCACACCTACGGTCAATTTAGAGCCACAAATTAACCTAACCTGCATGTCTTTGGGGGAAACCGGAGCACCTGGAGGAAACCCACGCAGACACGGGGAGAACATGCAAACTCCACACAGAAAGGCCCCTGTCGACCACTGGGCTTGAACCCGGAACCTTCCGGCTGTGAGGCTACAGTGCTGACCACAGTGCTAACTGCCACACCACCATTCTAGCCCATATACAGAAGCAACCATATGCAATTATTTTGGTCTTCTGTCCATATTTAGGAAAGGGAATTAAATCTTGAACAGACTCTGTGCATTAAAGAATTGAATGAAAAGGGACTGAGGACATCAATTTGTCTTTTATTGACAAGTGGGATACTTTCTGGGAAAGGCTTTGTTTTTAGAGCTAAGATGCTCTGCATCTGAGCAGCTGAAGGTCTATGATTCTATCAGCAAAGGCAATTAGCTGAATGCAATGTGAAAATAGGAGTTAACAAAACTAATGGCTACTCATCTAACACAAAGTGCTAGTCTTCTACTCAGGTTATATTGAATAAAACTAAGCACTCCGCAAGGATCGGAAGGTGATGGATGACATTGATTGAACTTAATTTTAGGGAACCTAATGAAACAAAACTGCAATAATGCAGTTTTTGACTTTCTTAAATGAATTTCTTTGAAAAAAAATTACTGTCAGTGGTCTGATTGGTGACAATGATTTAATATACCATGCACTGAGAGACTGGTTGAAATGATAGATTCTCTGAGGTGACTGCCATTGTACTATATTGTGAGGGGCGCAGCCCCTCAGAAAATAGTACAATGCCAGTCACTGAAAAGAATCCATAATTACCGGTGCCTCTCAGTGCATGGTATATTATATTTATATCCCTCATCAAAAAAGTCCAAACTAAAAGTTTTAAGATTGAATCTTGGCATAAACTCACTGGAGGCAGCCATCTTTGTTGTTTACATCGGCGCAACCTTCGACCTGCCCATGTGCAATGTACCATGCTATCGCCTGCCTCACTAGGCATGATCATGATGCATAGACCTACACACACAGGAATGCTCACAGAGCCACACCTGTGACTCAAGTCAGCCATATAACTTGAAATTGTGATGTCAGTTCATGGTACCGTATATCCAGAATATACCATGACTGACTCACACTATATCCATTTTTTTTGACGTCATGAGATCCATCCATCCATTATCCATGGGGGAAACTGGAGCACCCAGAGGAAACCTATGCAGACATGGGGAGAAAATGCAAACTCCACGCAGAAAGGCCTCCGTCAGCCACTGGGCTTGAACTCAGAACCTTCTTGCTGTGAGGTGACAGTGCTAATCACTACACCACACCCATGTCATGAGAAACACTGCTTAATCAGTAGTGGAACTATTTTATGTCACGTGAGTCATCCTTGACCAATCCCTGCATGGGAATTTTTTTGGATGAGGGATACAGTGGTGCTTGAAAGTTTGTGAACCCTTTAGAATTTTCTATATTTCTGCATAAATATGATCTAAAATGTCATCAGATTTTCACACAAGTCCTAAAAGTAGATAGAAAGAACCCAGTTAAACAAATGAGACAAAAATATTATACTTGTTCGTTGAGGAAAATGACCCAACATTACATATCTGTGAGTGGCAAAAGTATGTGAACCTCGAGGATTAGCAGTTAATTTGAAGGTGAAATTAGAGTCAGGTGTTTTCAATCAATGGGATGACAATTAGGTGTGAGTGGGCACCCTGTTTTATTTTAAAAAAGCAGGGATATATCAAAGTCTGATCTTCACAACACATGTTTGTGGAAGTGTACCATGGCACAAACAAAGGAGATTTCTGAGGAACTCAGAAAAAGCATTGTTGATGCTCATCAGGCTGGAAAAGGTTACAAAACCATCTTTAAAGAGTTTGGACTCCACCAATCCACAGTCAGACACATTGTGTACAAATGGAGGAAATTCAAGACCATTGTTACCCTCCCCAGGACTGGTCGACCAACAAAGATCACTCCAAGAGCAAGGTGTGTAATAGTTGGCGAGGTCACAAAGGCCCCAGGGTAACTTCTAAGCAACTGAAGGCCTCTCTCACATTGGCTAATGTTAATGTTCATGAGTCCACCATCAGGAGAACACTGTACAACAATGGTGTGCATGGCAGGGTTGCAAGGAGAAAGCCACTGCTCTCCATAAAGAACATTGCTGCTCATCTGCAGTTTGCTAAAGATCATGTAGACAAGCTAGAAGGCTATTGGACAAATGTTTTGTGGATGAATGAGACCAAAATAGAACTTTTTGGTTTAAATGAGAAGCGTTATGTTTGGAGAAAGGAAAACACTGCATTCCAGCATAAGAATCTTATCCCATCTGTGAAACATGGTGGTGGTAGTATCATGGTTTGGGCCTGTTTTGCTGCATTTGGGCCAGGATGGCTTGCCATCATTGATAGAACAATGAATTCTGAATTATAGCAGTGAATTCTAAAGGAAAATGTCCATGAACTGAATCTCAAGAGAAGGTGGGTCAAGCAGCAAGACAACAACCCTAAGCACACAAGTTGTTCTACCAAAGAATGGTTAAAGAAGAATAAAGTTAATGTTTTGGAATGGCCGAGTCAAAGTTCTGACCTTAATCCAATCGAAATGTTGTGGAAGGACCTGAAGCGAGCAGTTCATGTGAGGAAACCCACCAACATCCCAGAGTTGAAGCTGTTCTGTATGGAGGAATGGGCTAAAATTCCTCCAAGCTAGTCTGCAGGACTGATCAACAGTTACCGGAAACATTTAGCTGCAGTTATTGCTGCACAAGGGGGTCACACCAGATACTGAAAGCAAAGGTTCACATACTTTTGCCACTCACAGATATGTAATATTGGATCATTTTCCTCAATAAATAAATGACCAAGTATAATATGTTTCTCTCATTTGTTTAACTGAGTTCTCTTTATCTATTTTTCTGACTTGTGTGAAAATCTGATGATGTTTTAGGTCATATTTATGCAGAAATATAGAAAATCCTAAAGGGCTCACAAACTTTCATGCATAATAACATTTATGATATTGACTGAAACCTGACATAGCCAGATGGATTTCTTTGGTTGAACATGCTGCACAAAATTATGATTTTTAACTGTACTTTATGGAACAGTAATAAAATGGGTGGCCAAGCAGAGGCTTTCTGTATTGATTTAAGCTTTGGAACTCTTCACTGAAAAGTCAAAAGCCAGTGGTACTGATGATTGTCTTCAGTCTACCTAAATACTAGTATACTAACCAGACCTGGCCAAAATATTATCCCTCTGTATTGATAATTGTTCTGAATTAATTCTGCTAATTCTTCTTTCTGAAGAGAAAGTTACTTAAATAAAATGAGTTTGTTATTTTTATGTTATTTGGTTATCACTTCACAAAAATACAAAACCGCTGTCAGTAGACACTTGTTCGTGGCTATGATGTAACCGTGACCTCAGAAAATTACATCAAGGCGCTATTCACATATGTCTAAAATGTTTTCTAGTAACAGGACAATTTTCTATATGATGTCATGAAATATTCAAAATAAGGTTTCTGTTTGAAGCTATGACAGTTGAGAATTCCTGAGTTGACTTTTGATAGATAGATAGATAGATAGATAGATAGATAGATAGATAGATAGATAGATAGATAGATAGATAGATAGATACTATGCTATCAAGTATGGATATTTTATGATGATCTCATGATCTCAAGATCTAAATATCTAGCACTTATAACTGCAAAAATAAGCATAGTGCACATACAGTGGTGCTTGAAAGTTTGTGAACCCTTTAGAATTTTCTATATTTCTGCATAAATATGACCTATAACATCATCAGATTTTCACACAAGTCCTAAAAGTAGATAAAGAGAACCCAGTTAAACAAATGAGACAAAAATATTATACTTGGTCATTTATGTATTGAGGAAAATGATCCAATATTACATATCTGTGAGTGGCAAAAGTATGTGAACCTCTAGGATTAGCAGTTAATTTAAGGTGAAATTAGAGTCAGGTGTTTTCAATCAATGGGATGACAATCAAGTGTGAGTGGGCACCCTGTTTTATTTAAAGAACAGGGATCTATCAAAGTCTGAGCTTCACAACACACATTTGTGGAAGTGTATCATGGCATGAACAAAGGAGATTTCTGAGGACCTCAGAAAAAGCATTGCTGATGCTCATCAAGCTGGAAAAGGTTACAAAACCATTTCTAAAGAGTTTGGACTCCACCAATCCACAGTCAGACAGATTGTGTACAAATGGAGGAAATTCAAGACCATTGTTACCCTCCCCAGGAGTGGTCAACCAACAAAGATCACTTCAAGAGCAAGGCGTGTAATAGTCGGCAAGGTCACAAAGGACCCCAGGGTAACTTCTAAGCAACTGAAGGCCCCTCTCACATTGGCTAATGTTAATGTTCATGAGTCCACCATCAGGAGAACACTGAACAACAATGGTGTGCATGGCAGGGTTGCAAGGAGAAAGCCACTGCTCTCCAAAAACAACATTGCTGCTCATTTGCAGTTTGCTAAAGATCACGTGGACAAGCCAGAAAGTTGGAAACATGTTTTGTGGATGGATGAGACCAAAATAGAACTTTTTGGTTTCAATGAGAAGCATTATGTTTGGAGAAAGGAAAACACTGCATTCCAACATAAGAACCTTATCCCATCTGTGAAACATGGTGGTGGTAGTATCATGGTTTGGGCCTGTTTTGCTGCATCTGGGCCAGGACGGCTTGCCATCATTGATGTAACAATGAATTCTGAATTATACCAGCAAATTCTAAAGGAAAATGTCAGGACATCTGTCCATGAACTGAATCTCAAGAGAAGGTGGGTCATGCAGCAAGACAACGACCCTAAGCACACAAGTTGTTCTACCAAAGAATGGTTAAAGAAAAATAAAGGGAATGTTTTGGAATGGCCAAGTCAAAGTCCTGACCTTAATCCAATTGAAATGTTGTGGAAGGACCTGAAGCGATCAGTTCATGTGAGGAAACCCACCAACATCCCAGAGTTGAAGCTGTTCTGTACAGAGGAATGGGCTAAAATTCCTCCAAGCCGGTGTGCAGGACTGATCAACAGTTACCGCAAACGTTTAGTTGCAGTTATTGCTGCACAAGGGGGTCACACCAGATACTGAAAGCAAAGGTTCACATACTTTTGCCACTCACAGATATGTAATATTGGATCATTTTCCTCAATAAATAAATGACCAAGTATAATATTTTTGTCTCATTTGTTTAACTGGGTTCTCTTTATCTACTTTTAGGACTTGTGTGAAAATCTGATGATGTTTTAGGTCATATTTATGCAGAAATATAGAACATTCTAAAGGGTTCACAAACTTTCAAGCACCACTGTACATACAGTATACACATATTCCAGAGGCTTTATATGTTACTAATACTCATGTGTTATAATTACATGTTAAACCTTCTGTGATTTCCAGTTGCACCTTAATGCCAGTCACAGTGAGAAAATGAAGAAACTGAGCATAATTTTGAGGGCTTTTTCTTTTCTTTTTTTTTGAGGAAGTACTTGCATCTTGAGGCTATGAAGTTTCCACATAAACAGCAAAGGAAAGTACAAAAGCAGGAGAACAGAGTGAAAGTGTCTGACAAAGAACACATCTCATTCTCATTGGGTGTGCCAAGTGGCAGAACCTAGATGCTGTTTTGCATCATTCCACCATAATATTTAATTTTCATGATGCATGATTATTATTTTTCCCTTTGGAGTTGATTGTCAGTAAGCAATTTTTCATTTCTCCTCTTGCCCTTCAGATGCACATCAAATCCATCATCATCAGGGAATCAAAGCTGGATGTTCCGAGGCAATTGCAGGAATGCATAATCATCAGTTTGCCTAAAGCATTACAGCTAGATTATTCGGTGTATCTCTGCACCTTAAAATCTTGTTTCCAAACACATTGTTTGCAATATTGTCCTTCAAAGACTGCAGTGTTTCCTAGAGTCATTGAGAGCCAACTCACCACATATCACAGAACTGCAGGATGCAGGCAATTGACATATTTAGGCTCATTTTTGGAACTGACTGCAGTGGAAGTTGGGTTGACATCAATAAGACTATTTTGTACTTTTGAACATAAGTATTTGCACCATGCTTTTTTTCAAGAGGAGCAATTTTTCATTGGATTATTATTATTTCCCCATATTTGTAAAAAGAACATTGGCCACAAACTACATTTATATTTCTCCCAAAGGGTACAAAAAAGGAAAATAAATACATACAGATACCAAAAGGTTTACATGCCCTTCAACAACATTCACTAAGCTAGCCAGCTATTTGAACATGTCAAAGTCCCTTCCATCCCAGGATCTGGTCTTCCCAGGCAGTCTCCTGTCCCAATACTAATCAGCTCTTTGAGGTACATGGGTGCAACACCGATCTCCATTTCCATAGCCCTCTCACTTATACAACTAAGGTTACAGTGGAGGGCTAGTCCTCTGGTAACCACAAGAGTTCGATTTCCCTACTCTCATCTGTATTGCAATGTGCCTTGCCAGAAGGTCCCATTTTTATGATGGTCTTTGGTATGACTCTTTGGTATGAGAAGAACTCATGACCTCCCAATCAAGAGGCAGACATGCTAACCACTAGGCCAGCTTGCCGTTATTTGAACATGTGCTATGGTTTAAATATTGCCAGTTTAATAGTCAGCCTATATAATTTTAACTTCCTCAATAGTAGCTTTGATACTACTCAGGTAGTCACTAATAGTAGTCATATTAGTAGTCATTATTGTTCATTTTAAGATAATGCAACCCAGCAGCCAGTTGTCATAAGCTAACTAACATTGGGGTATTTTGTGTAAACTGTTAGCTAAGTTTGATAGCAAGTACTGTATGGAAAAAAACTGTCAAAGGTCAGTAGCAAGATAACTAAGATTAAGGTAAGATTGCTTTAAAAACAGGAGCCAAATTTGATAGCAAACTACCTATCTGTCCACATTATCTCTCTCAATCTAAGTAACCTGGTTAAAAAACAAACAAACAAAAAACACATTTGCAAAGTCATCTTTGTGCTTATATTTCCACATTATGAATGCCAGGACAGTGGATCAAACCTGACTTTCTTTAAAGAGGTTTGTAAGAAAGTTGAGGGAGGGCTTGTGTCCATACCGTGGGAGCACTGAACATATGCAAGTAAGCTGTCTTATCACCCTGTTATTCAAATAGTTCCCTCCAGATCCAGTGCAGCTCCATCTCCATAGAGTAAGGTGCCACCAATCTTCCACCACATCAGCCCTGGAACTATGCCATTGACCTATTTCCAGGGGTCAATCCTTCACATTTCTGGAAGGGGGTTGGACTAGAATACAGCCATGGGCTTTAAGAGCATCGAGTGATGTTATATGATTTGGGCAGTGTCATAGCTGTGCACCAGTCATTCATCATTTATGAGGTGCTATGCTCCACAGGTATGTAATGGTTTATATTGCTGACATTTTTATGTACACATGGGTGATTACAGTGGTGCAACTATGATTTGAATGTTATCAGAGATCTTACTTTTGTTTTTTTGTTCTGAAATTTGCCACCCATGTTCCCTATTTGCACAATCTAATGATCTTTGACAGTTACTTGCACAAAAATGTCTCACTTTCTCCAATTTTCCTCCTGGGACCAATAAATTATCTTAAATTGCACTCCTGCTGGTACCCCAAAAACCATGTTCTCACCTCATGGTGGACTTTGTTTCTGACCTACCACAGTCCACAGGAATTACAACTATACTGGAAGGGGTTGATCAGTTTTCTAAAGTATGTTGTCTAAGTCTTCTTACAGGTCAGACTGCAGAGGCCAAATTCCAGCACTTCTACTGATTTGGTTTCCTTGAAGACATCATCTCTGGCTGAGGAACCTAAATCACTTTGCAGGGCTGAAAGGCTTTCATCAATCATATGCGTATCAAGACAATCCTAATGTTTGGTCATCACCCTGGTCCAACATGTTGGTGGAGAAATTGAACAAATAGTTTTGGAGGTTTCACTGCAATTACTGCCAGGGTGACTTCTGCAATGAACTCCACATCCCATCATGCCATGCCAACAGTTTTGGCCATTGGCATTGTGTGCCAAGTGCTCTATCTCTCTGGAATACACCTGCAGTTAATTCCCCAGCTAATTAAGGATGTTATTTCAGCCAAGTTCATTTTCACAGTCCCAATGCTTTGCATCTTCCACATGCTCTCTGCCATTTGAAGTAGTCTCCATTTAAGCCCTTAAACTCTGAATTTTTTATAGGTTTTGTTACAGTTGATATCACTAAGTTCAAGACTTTGTGTTGTGAGGGTGGTGTAAGTGGTTAGCACCGTTGCCTCACAGCAAGCAGGTTCTGGGTTTGGGCCCAGTGGCTGATGGGGGTCTTTCTGCATGGGTTTCCTCTGGGTGCTCTGGTTTCCCCCACAGTCCAAAGACATGCAGTCAGGTTAATATGGGAAGGCTTTGGGCTGAAGTGCCCAAGAGTGGTGGTGCGCATGTATGCAATGGCTTTGCTTTCTTATGATGAACTAAATTTCGTTGTATGTTTGTGCAGTGACAATAAAGGCATTCTATTTTACTGTGTTTGCATGTATATTTCCAAGTTTAGGTTTGAGGGTTTTTTTTTATTCATTCCTACTCTGATTACATGCATATCTTGTAACTTGCAGTTGTAAATAAATTCCCCCACTATTGTCTAATCCCAGTCTAGGTGTTATACTCTTTAGGGTAAATTATATCATGTAAACCAGTAATCTAGGTCACTAAAAGCCACATAACTTAAGGGTATACCTTTTTACAAAGTATAAAGCCAAAGTTGCTAACATCCAAGCTAATACAGTATTACAGAAACTATGTAATTTAAACCAGTATCCAGGAGATCATTTAGACATGTTTACGAGCAAGTTAGCCAAGTTATTGGGATTGTGTTACAACATACAGAAAAAGAGTGCAAAATTACAAATGCAGCACAAAACAACAATACAGAAGTACACAGGAATGACAGCATGGGGAAAAACCTGCAGAAAAAGACAGATTGACTTTAAAAACTGATTGTAAACCATCATAATTGTTTGTGTGTGGAGCAGCACATAAAGAATCTATGTAAGTAAGTAAATGGGTTCTCTGCCTGCTAAAATTTGTTTAATATCTCTCACCAGCTTATATTTCCAAAGCACTTACCTTCTAACCATAGCCTCAAGGGGCCGAAATATTGCATCGTAACCACATTATGACATTTCCTCAGACAGACAATTAAAAACACCTAATCCTAAATGTGTCCAGTGGGTAGTGGATAAATTGCATTACCATCCACATGCTCTGTTTCCCACAGAGCATCTAAAGCATTTAATTTCCAGTTATCCAAGCCTGCATGTCCCACCAGATGTAGTACAACAGCTGAAGAGGGAGTGCTTCTCTGATATTAATTCATCATGCTACATTAAAGGCATAATAAGTAAGCTCAAACAGGCAAGTGGTCCTTTGTTGGTTTTATTAAACATAGCTTGAGAGTAAGTATAAACAGACTTGAGCATACTTTCAAATGGACATAGTACAGTGGTGCTTGAAAGTTTGTGAACCCTTTAGAATTTTCTATATTTCTGCATAAATATGACCTATAACATCATCAGATTTTCACACAAGTCCTAAAAGTAGATAAAGAGAACCCAGTTAAACAAATGACACAAAAATATTATACTTGGTCATTTATTTATTGAGGAAAATGATTCAATATTACATATCTGTGAATGGCAAAAGTATGTGAACCTCTAGGATTAGCAGTTAATTTGAAGGTGAAATTAGAGTCAGGTGTTTTCAATCAATGGAATGACAATCAGGTGTGAGTGGGCACCCTGTTTTATTTAAAGAACAGGGATCTATCAAAGTCTGAGCTTCATAACACATGTTTGTGGAAGTGTATCGTGGCACGAACAAAGGAGATTTCTGAGGAACTCAGAAAAAGTGTTGTTGATGTTCATCAGGCTGGAAAAGGTTACAAAACCATCTCTGAAAAGTTTGAGCTCCACCAATCCACAGTCAGACAGACTGTGTACAAATGGAGGAAATTCAAGACCATTGTTACCCTCCCCAGGAGTGGTCAATCAACAAAGATCACTCCAAGAGCAAGGCATGTAATAGTCGGCGAGGTCACAAAGGCCCCAGGGTAACTTCTAAGCAACTGAAGGCCTCTCTCACATTGGCTAATGTTAATGTTCATGAGTCCACCATCAGGAGAATACTGAACGACAATGGTGTGCATGGCAGGGTTGCAAGGAGAAAGCCACTGCTCTCCAAAAAGAACATTGCTGCTCGTCTGCAGTTTGCTAAAGATCATGTAGACAAGCTAGAAGGCTATTGGACAAATGTTTTGTGGATGAATGAGACCAAAATAGAACTTTTTGGTTTAAATGAGAAGCGTTATGTTTGGAGAAAGGAAAACACTGCATTCCAGCATAAGAATCTTATCCCATCTGTGAAACATGGTGGTGGTAGTATCATGGTTTGGGCCTGTTTTGCTGCACCTGGGCCAGGACGGCTTGCCATCATTGATGGAACAATTAATTCTGAATTATACCAGTGAATTCCAAAAGAAAATGTAAGGACATCTGTCCATGAACTGAATCTCAAGAGAAGGTGGGTCATGCAGCAAGACAACAACCCTAAGCACACAAGTGGTTCTACCAAAGAATGGTTAAAAAAGAATAAAGTTAATGTTTTGGAATGGGCAAGTCAAAGTCCTAACCTTAATCCAATCAAAATGTTGTGGAAGGACCTGAAGTGAGCAGTTCATGTGAGGAAACCCACCAACATCCCAGAGTTGAAGTTGTTCTGTACGGAGGAATGGGCTAAAATTCCTCCAAGCCGGTGTGCAGGACTGATCAACAGTAACCGCAAATGTTTAGTTGTAGTTATTGCTGCACAAGGGGGTCACACCAGATACTGAAAGCAAAGGTTCACATACTTTTGCCACTCACAGATATGTAATATTGGATCATTTTCCTCAATAAATAAATGACCAAGTATAATATTTTTGTCTCATTTGTTTAACTGGGTTCTCTATATCTACTTATAGGACTTGTGTGAAAATCTGATGAAGTTTTAGGTCATATTTATGCAGAAATATAGAAAATTCTAAAGGGTTCACAAACTTTCAAGGCAAGTTTACCTACTAAATTGGCTAGTGTGTATGTAGTGGGTAAAACCTCCATGAATGCTGTTGAGTCCGATACTTGCAAATGATTCCTGGTTGTCCTCTGTTGGTCACTTTTCAATAAGCTGTATGGGGTAAAATAGTAAATGGGCTACTTTCATTTTGGAATTAAGGACAAAGCACTAGACTGGATTAAATCCTATCTCAGCAATCATACACAACTTGTCTATGTGGATGGTGCCTGCTCTTCAACTCACCAACTTAGCTGTGGTGTTCCCCAGGGTTCCATTTAAGGTCTCTTGTATCTTTTTTCCACTTCACCACTGAGTGGTATCCTAAACACAACTTGAAGTATCATCTGTATGCAGATGACATTCAGATATCAGCTACAATCACACATGACAATCCTGATGATACGTCTGCAGCTAAATTCAGGATTGAAAGGTGTCTGGTTGATATTGATTGTTGGATGTCCATCAACGGTCTGAAACTGAATAAGGATAAGACTGAGCTTCTCATCTTCCATTCAAAGTTCCACAAGCAGCTGCTCTTCCCACCTCTGGTCTTTGGTGATAAAGTCATCACTCCATCAATCTCAGTGAGGAATATTGGTGCCATCTTGGATAGAACTATGTCATTGTCATTACAGATCAATGCTGGATGTAAGGAACTTTCTTCCATCTACAAAATATTGCATATATCAGGAAGTTTTTGTCATTCAACACAACAGAGATCCTTATTCATGTTTTCGTGACATCAAAGGTTGACTCATACAATGCACTTCCCTTTGGTTTGCCGAAGTATGAACTTCTGAAGCTTCAGCGTGTTTTTAATGCTGCTGCTCGGCTTCTGACATATACACATAAACTTGATCATATCAGCCCAGTACTTAAGCAGCTTAATTGGCTACCAGTAGAGAAACACCCATCCATCCATCCGTCCATCCATCCATCCATCCATCCATCCATCCATCCATCTTCTACCGCTTATCCGGATCCTGGTTATGGAGGTAGCAGCCTAAGCAGAGCAGCCCAGACTTCCCTCTCCCTGGCCACCTCCACCAGCTCTTCTGGGGGAATACTGAGGCGTTCCCAGGCCAGCCGAGAGATGTAATCTCTCCAGCATGTCCTGGGTCTGCCCCGGGGTCTTCTCCTGGTGGGGCATGCCCAGAAAACCTCCCTTGGGAGGTGTCCAGGGGGCATCATAACAAGTTGCCCAAACTACCTCAACTGACTCCTTTCGATGTGGAGGAGCAGCGGTTCTACTCTGAGTCTCTCCCAAATGACCAAGCTTCTCACCCTGTCTTTAAGGGAGAGCCCAGCCACCCTGTGGAAAAAAACTCATTTCTACTGCTTGTATCCGCGATCTCATTCTTTTGGTCACTACCCATAGCTCATGACCATAGGTGAGAGTGGGAACGTAGATGGACCAATAAATTGAGAGTTTTGCCTTTTGGTTCAGCTCTCTCTTTACCACAACAGGCCAGTTTAGCATCCGCATCACTGCTGACGCTGCCCCAATCCTTCTGTCCAACTCCCGCTCCCCCTTACCCTCACTCGTGAACAAAAACCTGAGATACTTAAACTCCTCCACTTTAGGTAGCAACTCCCCCCTGACCTGGAGTAGGCACTCCACCTGTTTCCGGCTGAGCGCCATGGCCACGGACTTGGAGGTGCTGATCCTCATCCCAGCCGCTTTGCACTTGGCTGCAAACCATCCCAGTGCATGCTGTAAGTCACAGATTGATGAAGCCAACAGGACCACATCATCCACAAAAAGCAGAGATGTGATCCTTATACCACCAAACCAGACACTCTCCACCCCTTGGCTGTGCCTAGAAATTTTGTCCATAAAAGTTATGAACAGAACCGGTCACAAAGGACAGCCCTGGCAGAGTCCAACATGCACCGGGAATGAGTCCGACTTACTGCTGGCAATGTGAACCAAACTCCTGCTCCAGTCATACAGGGACCGAATGGCCTGCAGTAGTGGGCCCTGAACCCCATACTCCCGAAGCACCCCCCACAGAGCACCATGAGGGACACGGTCGTAAGCCTTCTCCAGGTCCACAAAACACATGTACACATGTAGACAGATTGGGCAAACTCCCATGCACCCTCCAGTACCCTTGCAAGGGTAAAGAGCTGGTCCAGTGTTCCACAACCAGGATGAAAACCACATTGTTCCTCTTGAATCCGAGGTTCGACTATCGACCAGACTCTCCTTTCCAGCACCCCAGCATAGGCTTTCCCAGGGAGGCTGAGAAGTGTGATCTCCCTATAGTTGGAACACACTCTCCAATCCCCCTTTTTAAAAAGGGGGACCACCACCCCAGTCTGCCAATCCAGAGGCACTGTCCCCGATCTCCACGCAATGTCAGCCAAGACAGCCCAACGACATCCAGTGCCTTCAGGAACTCAGGACGAATCTCATCCAACCCCGGAGCCTGGCCACCAAGGAGCTTTTTAAACACCTCAGCAACCTCAGCCCCTGTGATAGGTGAGTCCTCCCAAACACCCTCAGACTCTGTGTCCTCCTTGGAAAACATGAAGGTGGGATTGAGGAGATCCTCAAAGTATTCCTTCCACCGCTGGATGATGTCCCCAGTTGAGGTCAACAGCACTCCATCCTCACTGTAAACAGTAGGGACAGAGCACTGTTTTCCTTTCCTGAGCCGCCGGACGATTTGCCAGAATCTCTTCGAGGCCAACCAAAAGTCACTTTCCATGGCCTCTTCAAACTCCTCCCACACCCGAGTTTTTGCTTCCCCTCCTTGAATCGCCACCTTAACGTGGTGGAGGGGTTTGAGTGCCTCAGAGATTCTAGGAGCTATGTTGTTGGGGCAATTGCCCCTGGTAGGGTCTCCCGAGGCAAAAAGGTCCTAGATGAGAGGTCAGATGAAGAGTGGTTCAAAAAGGACCCTTATGAAAGGAAAAACAGGTATCCAAGTACCCTCACCTGGACCAGGGATACCGGGGCCCCACCCTGAAGCCAGGCCTGGGGGAGGGGCTTGTTGGAGAATGCCTGGTGGTCAGGCCTATATCTGTGGGGCCCAGCCAGGCCCAACCCGAATGAGCAACATGGAACCACTCTCCTGTGGACCCACCACCCGCAGGAGGTGCCATAAGGGTCCGGCGCATTGTGGATCAGGTGGCAGCCAAAGGCAGAGGCCCTGGTGTACTGATCCCCGGCTGACAAAACTGGCTTTTGGGACATGGAATGTCACCTCTCTGGTGGGAAAGGAGCCTGAGCATGTGCTTGAGGTTGAGCGGTACTGACTAGATATAGTTGGGCTCACCTCAACGCATAGCTTGGGCTCTGGAACCAATTTCCTGGAGAGGGGTTGGACTCTCTTCTATGCTGGAGTTGCCAAGGATGAGCAGCGCTGGGCAGGGGTGGGGCTATTGGTAGCCCCCCAGTTTGGTGCGCTAACATTGGAGTTCTCCCCAGTGAATGAGAGGGTCGTTTCCCTGCGTCTTTGGGTTGGGGAATGGTCGCTGACTATCATTTGCGCTTATGCACCAAATGGTAGTTCAGACTACCCAGCCTTCTTGGAGTCCTTGAGTAGGGTGCTAGACAGTGCACCACGAGGGGACTCCATTGTTTTACTGGGGGACTTCAATGCTCACGTGGGCAATGACAGTGAGACCTGGAGGGGTGTGATTGGGAGGAACGGCCTGCCTGATCTGAACCTGAGTGGTGTTCAGTTGTTGGACTTTTGTGCCATGCACAGTTTGGCCATAATGCACACCATGTTCGAGCATAAGGGTGTCCATAAGTGCAAATGGCACGAGGACACCCTAGGCCACAGATCGATGATTGACTTTGTCATCGTTTCATCTGATCTACGACCGTATGTCTTGGACACTTGGGTGAAGAGAGGAGCAGAGCTGTCAACTGATCACTACCTGGTGGCAAGCTGGATCAGATGGCGGGGGAGGAGGCCGGACAGACCGGGCAGGCCCAAACGTGTAGTGAGGGTATGCTGGGAAAGTCTGGTGGAGGCTCCCATCCGTTAGATCTTCAACTGTCACGTCCGGCAGAGCTTCAACTGCATACCGGGGGAGGATAGGGACATTGAGTCCGAGTGGACCATGTTCCGCACCTCCATTACTGAGGCAGCCATGCAGAGCTGTGGCTGCAAGATTGTTGGTGCCTGTCATGGCAGTAATCCCCGAACACGCTGGTGGACACCTGTGGTGAGGGGAGCCGTCAAACTGAAGAAGGAGTCCTATCGGGCTTGGCTAGCCTGTGGGTCTCCAGAGGCAGCTGACAGATACCGACAGGCCAAGTGGAATGCGGCTCTGGCAGTCACTGAAGCAAAAAAAAAAAAAAACTCAGGTAGAGAAACACATTCATTTCAAATTTGTACTTCTGGCCTTCAAAGGGTTGCATGGTTTTGCATATGGTTATATCAGTGATGCTCTGCAGCTCTATGTCCCAACAAGAACACTTAGATCTTCAAATGATGTTCTTTTAAAGCCGGTGGGTTACCATCTCAAGACATATAGCTGTTGTTCTTTTGCTGGAGCAGCGCCTCACCTCTGGAACACGTTACCCATAGACATTTAGATCTTGTGACTCTGTCTCTCCTTTCAAGTCAAAACTTAAGATTCATCTATTTAGAACTTCATATTAGTATCTCTTCTTGCCATTCGTATGTATTTACATATTGTATATTTAGAGCTTGGGGCGGCACGGTGGAGTAGTGGTTAGCACTATCACCTCACAGCAAGAAGATACTGGGTTCAAGCCCAGCAGCCAACGAGGGCCTTTCTGTGTGGAGTTTGCATGTTCTCCCCATGTCTGCGTGGGTCTCCTCTGGGTGCTCTGGTTTCTCACACAGTCCAAAGACATGCAGGTTAGGCTAATTGGTGGCTCTAAATTGTCCAAGCGTGTGAATGATTGACAGGAGAAAACCTCTATAATAATCCAGTAGAAGGCAATGGGAAACCACTACTGTAATGTTCCCTAGAGACTTTGATGGCTGAAGCTGTCAAAGTGGTCATGTCACTGTAGTGATATGCTAAAATGGATGGATATTTAGCACTCAGAACTCTTTTGCTATGAGCGCTTTATAAGTATTTTTGTTGTTGTCGTTTTAGTACTTGCATACTTAGAAAGTGACATATACATGGCACTCACCCAATCTGGACAGTGTGCCCATGGTAGCCTCCAATTCCAGTTCTTGGCTGACAGGAGTGTAACCCAATGTAGTCTTTTGCTGTTGTAGCCTATGCATCTCAAGGTTCAATATTCGTGCTATTTGTGCAACCTGAGATGTTTTGCTGTTCACCACTGTTGTAAAGAGTGATTATACTCTTTACTATACTATATGCTTCCTGGAAGCTCAAACCAGTCTTGACCCAATCAAAAAGACATTTCCACCCACAGAACTGTCATACTCTCTCTTTCTTTTATTTATTTAAAATTTTATTTAATTTTTTTAGCCATTCTGTATAAACTTTAGAGACTATAGTATTTTAAAATCCCAGGAGATCAGCAGTTTCTGAAATACTCAAACCAGTCCATCTGGCACCAACAATAATGCCATGGTTACAGTAACAGAGATCACATTTTCCCCCATTCTGATGTTTGATGTGAACATTAACTGAAGCTCTTGACCTGCATCTGCATAATGTTATACATTGTGCTGCTGCCACACAATTTGGATAACTGCATAAATGAGCAAGAAGACAGGTGCTCCTATGCATAAAGTGGATGGTGAATGTAAGTAGGTTATAGATGAGTGTATCAAAAGATAATAATGATAGAGCATGATCCTATTGTTGGTTTCCTTTTGTCATTGCCTTTATTACTGTCCTCCTAAAATTGTAATTCAGTGAAGCTATTACATTAAGTGAAGCTTAAACAGACTGAATCATACATGCCATGTGTTGTTTATTTTCAGGCCATTTTCTGCATCAAAGCCTGAAGTGTCATTCAAACCTCTTTCTCTCCCTGCTTTTAGAGCCAAATCACCACATATTCTAGTATGGTGTTCTCGTAATTGTCCTATTCAGGCTTATTTTTCGACTGAAGTGAGAGTCAGATTGAGAGCAATTATATTATTCTATGTTTTTGAACATTAGTGCAACATATTTTCACAATACAAATAAAATGTAGTCCTTTTTTAAATTTTTCTTTAATCTAAAGTACATTTCGAAGTGCATTTTGAAGATCATTTTGAACATTTTTTTTTTCTGCACTCACACACATTCAGCTTCAGGGACACAATCTTTCTTTCATGTTTCTATCTTTTATTTTTAAAGAAACCTTTATTTGTCACATGCACACTGAGATTCATCCTTTGCATTTAACCCATCTGAAGCAGTGAACACACACACCCAGAGCAGTGGGCAGCCATACTACAGTGCCCGGGAAGCAGTTGGGGGTTAGGTACCTTGCTCAAAGCCACTTCAGCCCAAGGCCACCCCATGTTAACCTAACTGCATGCCTTTGAACTGTGGGGGAAACCAGAGCTCCCGGAGGAAACCCACACAGACATGGGGAGAACATGCAAACTCCACACAGAAAGGCCCCCGTCAGCCACTGGGCTCAAACCCAGAGCCTTCTCGCCGCGAGGCAACAGTGCTAACCACTACACCACCATGCCATCCTATTGCAGTACCATTTGGCATTTTTGTGACTGATAACTTTTGTAGATTTACTTTGCCACTATAAACCACTTAAACAACAGTTAACCAACGTGTACCTTGTAACTGCAATTAATTTTAATGCTTTGGTATTCACTGCTTATGTCAATAATTAACAATTATTCCACAACATCGAGTTGTACATGAGCTTATAGTCGACGAGGCACATAGCGTTGAGTGGTCTATAAGCCATGTATGACAAGATTGAGTGGAATAATTGTTTTATGAGATTCACATTCACTGGATTTTGAGAAACAGAACATTTTTATTATTTTTTGCAGATTCAATAAATCAAAACTTTATACAAAATGTCCAACAAAACCATTTTCACTTAGCAAACCAACCAAATGATGGTAGCAATTTGTGAAAAATGCTATAATAATCATTCTTGAAAAATAAAACAGATATGTTCTTACCATCAAATACTTTCATTCCATATTTTGTTGCTTTTTTATTTTGGGTGGTTTTGTTTTTGAGTGGAATTTTTATTTCGTCCTTGGTTGGTTCGGCAGAATGCTCTACCATTTTGTTTTTCTCTACTCATGGTATATGAGTTGATAGCCTAGTAGTAGAGTAGCCAATCAGGGCGTGCAATTGCTCATATCCAGTGAATGTGGGTAGAATAAGTCTGTATACACCTATTGTTGTAATGTTTGGATTTCACGTCATATTGTACTCTGTTCTTGTGCACTTGATAATAAATTTCAACCTTAATTTAAATCCTCCCCTTTATACCAATCTCTATCTCATTTCAGTCTGTCAAATTGTGAGTTAAGAAACTTATGATCTTGTGCAAAAATGCCTGAACATTTGTATTGAAAATTAATACAAAGTTCTTTTGACTGCCCACTTTCATCCTTTGAATTAAATATTTCCATGATGGGGGTGGTCTTTTCCTTGGTGACAGCATCCATATCCACAGGGTTCACTGAATCATTTAATAAGTATGAAGTGATAAAAAATCTGATGTTATGGCTTTCATGATTATCAGATCTGAACCTCGTTGAACACCATTGGGAAATTTTGGATCGTCGTGCCAGACAGTGTCCTCTATCATCAAAATCAGAGTTGAGGGAATATCCAGTGCAGTTCCAGAGGCTTCATAAATTCTGTGCCAAGACACATTGAAGCTGTTCTGGTGGCTCGTGTGGCCAAACAGCTAAGACTGTTTATGTTGGCTTTTTCTTCAATTTGTCACCTGTCTGAATTGGCACAAATAAATGAATGCAGCATTCCAGCTCAAGTGAAAATTCTTAGCCATAAGTTTATTTTCTGCTAAGGCCTGTCAAGCTGATTCATGCTTCCGTAAAAGGACAAGTTTTTGATCTCAGCAACATGCAGAATGTCTGAATAATAAGGGTAGATACGTAGAAGATATTTTCTTAAAAAAATACTGAATACAAAAAAATAAAAGTGTTGATGTTTCTATTAATTTAGGAATAAATCATTAAGTTGGGCAGTACAGTAGCAAAACAGGTAGCATTGATACTTCACAGCTCTGGGGTTCCTGGTTCGATCATGAGCTTGGCTTACTGTCAATGAGTTTCTGTACATGTTCTGCTCATGTTCACATGGATTTCCTTCGAATGGATTTGGAATCAGACTGCAAAACAAATCAAGACAGCCATCCAAGCACATAATTAATTTCCCTAATTATAAAAAAAAAACAGAACAAACTAACAAACAGTCTAAAAGGGGAAGAAAATTTCTGCTTGGAGAATTATCAAATCAGAGTTATTAAATTATATCATGCACACTTCAGTTGTTAATAATGAAATGCTCTGGAGCATTGCAAACGTCTTTGGATACACGAGCAAGAAATGATCATGTGTCTAATTACACAGAACAGACACAACTTGGATTGATTTTTTTTCCAATACTGTATGTGTGTATGTTTCAGAACGACTGTAGAAATTTTGCAAAGATGAAGTGCTTCAAAAATATGGATAAATATTTGATCTTCAGGAACACCTTTATAATAGCAGTATAACCAAAGTAACAACTTTTGAAAGAAGTCTATTTGTAACTTTCAAAGACATGTTTTGGTCTGTTCCAATAATGCTGTGATGGCCATCTTTATCAATCATCAATTGCCTTTCTATACCTTCTAGACACAAGCAATTTGGACCATCCATGGTTAGACTCACAGAGAGCAAATTATCTTCTGGGATTGTACAATGATGCAACAGATGCACTGCTGAGATGGCACATCCAAGCAAGTGACCCCTGTCCCTGGATGTAGTAATCCAGATCTGGGAAAGATCTGAAGCACAGTTGGACCTCTTTGTCCAAGCCAAGTCAACCTGCTGCTGATTGTGGCTTTCTCTGACAGGGATGGAAGCATGCTGGGGCAGGATGCATGAGGGTCTCCCCTGTGTTAGCAGAGGCTGGTGTACTGGGTTGATGGAAATCATTATTATAGTCTATATCAGTGTTTCTCAGCCATCTAGTGGGACGTGAACTTTTTTTTCAAATTGAAGCTAATTTTTAGTGGGGTGCAATTGCTGGGTTGCATCCAACATCACATTCGCCTTATTAGATCTGCAAGACATGAAGTGGTGGTCAGCTGAGCTCACTGTTCACAAAGCATTACTATCACTTGAGTGCCTTGCTAGTCATTAAAATGCCCTACACTTGTGGTGTTTTGTGCTGGTCGAATCGAACAGACTGTGAAACTGATAAAAGTTCTTCCGGGGTCCCTGAGAAGTGATAAAGGATGAAAGGGCAAAGGATTTTACCAAAAGATGACAAGAAAGGTGGCCCTCGAACCTATCACTGCAACGGAAGTGAGCAGAGTCGAAAAATGCTCAAGTTTGCAGTGATCACTTCATGAAAAGTTTGTAAATTCCTCTGATTTATTTTGTTTGGATTCGCAAATCACTTTTCTCACTATTTTCTGTTATTCTGTAATGTTTTGAAGTTCAGGAGACACTTAAGTCCTCAGATGTGTTTTTGTTTACTGTTTGTTCATGGTCACCATATTGTGAACTAACATGCACATAATACACGTAACACCCAGGTCTTTAAAGGTGTTTCTGTGGATCTTTCTGAATGATTTACCTGGGAAAGAAGAGCAAGGAGAATTAAGAAACAAGTGGCTGTGGTTTGTTTACACCCGATACTAAAACTTGTAACATCCTAGCAACCATCACAAAGATGCGTACAAAAAGCACAAAAATGCCTCCTTACCCAGGTATAAACAATACAGAATTTATCTTGTAGTTTCCTGATCCTCAGATCTTTAACTCAGCCACATATAAAAAGTTGTACGCCTCCATGCTCTTCCAGGTTTTCATCTATGTGTCCATTTAGAACAATGACTGCAGCACCAGGTAGTTTGAGATGTCAGGGAACTCAGCGGATGGATAATTTTCCAACTCATAGGAAAAATCCTTTTTGTTGGCGTGTAAGGATCTAATCCCATTGAGTGGTTTCTATATCCACTTCTTTTGAGTGTACTTCTTGGTTTTAATACCTTGCTTGTTTGCTGTACACAAACATGGCAATAAGTTCTTGTGTTAATCAACCAGACTTCACAAATAAAATACTTACAATTAAAACCAGTTTGTTTTTATTGCATTTATTTAATCCCTGGGCTCCCATCTGTAACAGGGAGTGATATTGCAACCCATTAATACACTTTACAATAGTTTATTAGATTCTAATGGAATTGATAAGCCAAAAATAATTGGGGATCTTTTTTAATGGGTCCCAACTTGTTACAAGTATGAATAGGTGGGCCTTAAAGTAGAAAAGGTTGAGAACCCCTGGTCTATATCATCACTATAGTCTATCATCCCTCCCAGTGGTGTGACTGCAGTCGCAGCTTTGAACACCTTTCCAACTAGTCTAAAGGTGAATCTTATTCTTCATGACATTGTTGGCATACCATGTCTGGAGTTGGGACCAATCCGATCCGATATTTGTAGCAGGTGTCAAGTGACACAATTCATTCGTTGGATATTAGACTAATGTTACCGATTCACATTCTGACCCAGATTCCATACTCTGAGGTTTTATGAATTAGCCATTTGTTAAGTCTGATGTTTAAGAATTGTGACTTACCTTATCAACTGCAGCCATTTCCTTTTCTATTTCTCATTGCAAAGAAAGTGGTAGAATGACAGTCAATTTTTTTTTTTAACTCAAGGACAAGCACCTCAGTGAATGCAGTAGAGGCTTCAATATGGAAAAATATTATTTGAAGGTTGATAAGTCACATCTTAACAAGCAGATGAATATGCAATAATGCAATTTTAAGCCCATAACCAAAATGTCGTATCACTAATTAATTAATTAATTCATTCATTCATTAAATTGTTCTACCAAATTATCCAGGCAGCACGGTAGTGTAGTGGTTAGCACTGTTGCCTCACAGCAAGAAGATCCTGGGTTCGAGCTCAGTGGCTGACGGGGGCCTTTCTATGTGGAGTTTGCATGTTCTCCCTGTGTCTGTATGGGTTTCCTCCGGGTGTTCGGGTTTCCCCCACAGTCCAAAGACATGCAGGTTAGGCTACACTCAAAAAAAATAATTGTACCAAAAACGTTGACTTTTTAAAGTCAACATTTTTGGTACAATTATTTTTTGAGTGTAATTGGTGGCTCTAAATTGACCGTAGGTGTGAATGTGAGTGTGAATGGTTGTTTGTCTCTACGTATCAGCCCTGCAATGACCTGGTGACTTGTCCAGGGTGTACCCCGCCTCTTGCCCATAGTCAGCTGGGATAGGCTCCAGCTTGCCTGCGACCCTGCACAGGATAAGCGGCTACAGACAATGGATGGATGGATACCAATTTATCCAGTAATCCCATAGCTTTGTGTGTCCTAGAATTCTTGGTGTTACCCTTCCAGGCGGAACACTGGACCATTAGTGTTGCCAGATGTACAATAATTATCGTATTTGTAAAAAGTTGCTCATCAAAATACATACATGTTTTTTTAAATTACACATTTACACCTATTTGTTTTCTTGGTTATGACTCATGTACAATACTTTTCCTGAAGATACCTTAATTTTAAGCCTCTGTAATTATAACTTTAACATGTCCTATCTGGCAATGCTCACCATTAGTCTGCAAATGACTGTGCTAGTAACATTAACACTTCTCTTATTACTTTTGAACTCATGTATACAAATCTACTTACTGGTGGTTGATAATGCATTGCTGTGCTCTTGATTTGTTCAAGTTTTTGAAAACATGAAAAGAGTTGCCATAGCAATTTGCACTCCTACACCTGTTTGTGTGTGAAGCCTACTTAAACTGCAGTTCAAATAAACTGCTTTGGAATGCATTTAAATTTTATTCATTTTTTGTCCAAACCTGGTTCCAAAAAAGTTGGGATGCTGTGTAAACTGTAAATAAAAACAGACTGTGATGATTCGCTCGTAACGAAAACCCTGTATTTCATTGAATACAGTCAAAGACAACATATCAAATATTGTAACTGAGAAATGGTTTATTTATTTTTAAATATATGCTCATTTTGAATTTAATGCTAGCAATATGTTTCAAATAAAGATGGGAGAAAGAACTCTGGTGTCAACCTCTATGAAGAGTTATGGCTTAATAGGTTGGCAGCAATGATCATATATGATTTTTTTTTATCTTTCCTTGGATTGTGGTTCCTATGTTCCAAAACCAATCCTCATTATAATTCCTTGGAAGCTGCCCCATGTTCAGATGTGTGAATGTATGATTGACATAAACCAAGTAATTTTCATGAATTCTACATGGAATATCATCACTGTTTTCTGCATTGCCTTCACTCAAGCACTGTTATGTAATGCAACTGTATCTCTATCTGTCTTCTAAATACCTGCCTCTGTATTCAGATTTAAGCTGGAAGTGATCTAGCCTAAACCAGAAAGTAAAGGTACAAATAGCAGCATTGTGAGCATGGTCTGTAATTCTGGCTCTGTTGGTTCTTCAACCTTAATCGAGATGTTTATATATATATATATATATATAGATAGATAGATAGATAGATAGATAGATAGATAGATAGATAGATAGGTAGGCACTCGAAACTGCCAAACAGCGACTAACATCTCTGGCCACCCGGTTGAAAAGATACACCAAGGAGGGAGAGGCCAGGAGAATAAACAAGCTGTTCTCCACTGAACCAGCCAAGGTGTACTCTCAGTGGCAGGGGAACAACAACCGGTCAGACCCACCAAGAGCTGAGGTGGAAAAATACTGGAAAGATATATGGGAAAGAAAGGCATCACACAACACCGATGCCCAATGGTTAGTGGACCTAAGAGCCCCGATATGATCCATACGTACTGGCTGAAGAAGCTAACTGCACTCCATGAATGCCTAGCAGCACAGATGAACCAGCTGCTGAGGGATGGGACCCACCCAGAATGGCTAACCCAAGGCAGGACAGTCCTAATCATGAAGGACCCCCAGAAGGGACCCATCCCATCCAACTACCAGCCAATTACCTGTCTCTGCACAACATGGAAGGCCCTGTCAGGCATCATTGCGGCAAAAATGAGTAAGCATGTGGCTCAATACATGAGCGGGGCACAGAAAGGAATTGGCAGTAACACCAGAGGAGCCAAACACCAGCTACTGGTCGATAGAACAGTCGCCCGAGACTGTAAGAAGAGACAGACCAACCTGTGCACTGCCTGGATTGACTACAAGAAAGCCTACGACTCAATGCCACACACATGGATACTGGAATGTCTGGAACTGTATAAGATCAACAGGAACCTAAGGACCTTCATCCAGAACTCAATGGAAATGTGGAAGACAACCCTAAAGGCCAACTCAAAAAAAAAACCATTGCCCAAGTCAACATCAAGTGCGGCATATACCAAGGAGATGCGCTATCAGCACTGCTGTTCTGCATAGGCCTGAACCCCCTCAGTCGGATCATCACGAAGAGCGGCTACGGGTACCGATTCCGTAGTGGGGCAACAATCAGCCACCTGCTCTACATGGATGACATCAAGCTGTATGCCAGGAACAAACGAGAAATAGACTCGCTGATCCACACCACCTGGATCTACAGCGATGACATAGGGATGTCATTCAGATTGGACAAGTGTGGCCGGATGGTCTCAAAGAGAGGCAAGGCGATCTGGACTGAGGGGATTGACCTACCAGAGGGCAACATAGGTGATATCCAAGACAGCTACAAGTACCTTGGCATCCCACAGGCTAATGGAAACCATGAAGAGGCCACAAGGAAGTCAACCACAGCCAAATACCTCCAGAGAGTAAGGCAGCTCCTGAAAAGTCAGCTGAATGGTAAGAACAAGGTCCGAGCCATCAACATGTACACACTACCAGTCATCAGATACCCCGCTGGTATCATAAACTGGCCAAAGGAGGAGATAGAAGCCACAGATATCAAGACTAGAAAGCTCCTCACCATGCATGGAGGGTTCCACCCCAAGTCCAGCACCCTGAGACTATACACTAAGCGGAAAGAGGGAGGCCGAGGGCTAGTGAGCACCTAGACCACGGTCCAGGATGAAACATCGAAAATCCGAGAATACATCAGAAAGATGGCCCCAAAGGATGAACTGCTAAGTGAATGTCTCAGGCAGCAAAACCCTGATGAGGATGCAGAGGAGGAGGAGGAACAGACAACCTGGAGGGACAAACCCCTACATGGCATGTACCACCGTCAGATAGAGGAAGTGGCTGATATCAAGAAATCCTACCAGTGGCTGGATAATGCAGGACTGACAGACAGCACAGAGGCACTAATCATGGCAGCACAAGAACAGGCCATAAGCACAAGAGCCATAGAGGCCAGGATCTACCAGAGTAGATCAGACCCAAGATGCAGACTGTGCAAAGAAGCCCCTGAAACAGTCCAGCACATAGTAGCAGGGTGTAAGATGCTAGCTGGATCAGCGTACATGGAGAGGCACAACCAAGTGGCTGGGATAGTATACAGGAACATCTGCAACCAGTATGGAATAGAAGTACCCAAGTCCCAATGGGCCATACCACAGAAGGTGGCTGAGAACAACAGGGCCAAGGTTCTGTGGGACTTCAGCTTCCAGACTGACAAACAGATCCTGGCTAACCAACCGGACATAGTGGTGGTGGACAAAGAGCAGAAGAGGGTGGTGGTGATAGATGTGGCGATCCCAGCTGACGCCAACATCAGGAAGAAGGAACATGAGAAACTTGAGAAGTATCAAGGGTTGAAAGAGCAGCTGGAACGGATGTGGAAGGTCAAGGGTTGCGTGGTCCCCGTGGTAGTGGGGGCACTTGGGGCAGTAACCCCCAAACTGGGAGAGTGGCTCCAGCAAATCCCAGGAACAACATCTGAAGCCTCAGTCCAGAAGAGCGCAGTCCTAGGAACATCGAAGATACTGCGCAGAACCCTCAAACTCCCAGGCCTCTGGTAGAGGACCTGAGCTTGAGGATGACATGGATACCACGCCCCCACCGGGGGTGAGAAGGAGAATTTATATATATATATATATATATATATATATATATATATATATATATATATATATATATATAAAATCTCATCTCATTATCTCTAGCCTCTATATCCTGTTCTACAGGGTCGGAGGCAAGCTGGAGCCTATCCCAACTGACTACAGGCGAAAGGTGGGGTACACCCTGGACAAGTCACCAGGTCACCACAGGGCTGACACATAGACACAGACAACCATTCACACTCACATTCACACCTACGGTCAATTTAGAGTCACCAGTTAACCTGACCTGCATGTCTTTGGACTGTGGGGGAAACTGGAGCACCCGGAGGAAACCCACACGGACACGGGGAGAACATGCAAACTCCACACAGAAAGGCCCTCGCCGGCCACGGGGCTTGAACCTGAACCTTCTTGCTGTGAGGCGAAAGCGCTATATATTCTAATTAATTTGGTTGATTCCATCCATCCATCCATTATCTGTAACCGCTTACCAGGAGCCAGTACACAACCTGTAGGAACACACAAATGCACCTCAAGATAAACAAGTGATCAGTAATATGTTACTGTTATCTTATATATGGTATGCAGTGTCAAATTTAAAAAGTGACACCCAGTTGCTTCATTTCAATATAATTTAATTAAAGAAATTATCCCAATTCCATAAATTAATACAAATAAGACCATCTAGTCAATCATGCCAAAGAAAATATCTCTGTATAAAGGGACGATGAAGTGCAATGGTTCAGGTTGCTTCCTAGTGGTCTAGTGGCTAGAATTCGGTGTTCTCACCACCGTGGCCCAGGTTTGATTCCCAGTCAGGGAAACGTCTTTGGGGGCAGCCATGGCCTAAAGGTTAGAGAAGCAGCCTCGGGCTAAAAGAGTCGCTGGTTTGATTCCTGGGACCAACAGGAAAAATGTGAGGGGAGTTGAGTGAATGAACAGTACTCCCCCTCCCTGCCTCATGGCTGAGGTGCCCGTGAGCAAGACACCTAACCCCCAACTGCTCCCTGGGTACTGTAGTGTATCTATGCACTGCTCTGGGTATGTGTGTGTGCTCATTGCTTGCATGTCTGTGTTCACTTACTTTAGGTGGGTTAAATGCAGAGGAGGAATTTCATTGTGCTTGAGATAAATAAAGGCTTCTTCTTCTTCTTCTTCTTCTTCTTCTTCAAAGTTTGGTTCCATTACCCATAACCGCTTATCCTGTGCAGGGTTGCAGGCAAGCTGGAGCCTATCCCAGCTGACAATGGGTGAGAGGTGAGGTACACCCTGGGCAAGTCGCCAGATCATCGCAGGGCTAACACATAGAAACAACCACCATTCACACTCACATTTACACCTATGGTCAATTTAGAGCCACCAATTAGCCTAACCTACATGTCTTTGGACTGTGGGGGAAACCAGAGCACCCAGAGGAAAGGCCCGGAGACACAAGGAGAACATGTAAACTCCACACAGAAAGACCCCTGTTGGCCACAGGGCTCAAACCAAGAACTTTCTTGCTGTGAGGCAACAGTGCTAACCACTACACCACTGTGCCACCCCATTTGTTAATTCGATTTCCTAAAATATAAACAAACTAGTAGCCCAAGATAAACCACAGCAACCCTGACCAGAAAGCTACTAAGAATGCTGTAAATGCATGTTAATGAACGTGGTCTTCACTCACATTACATTTTGATTGCGTTCAATGGGAACCCAATCCCAATACCTATCGCTAATTTCAACCAGATACCTGTAAAGATTTCCAGGAAGTGTTTTAAAGTATATTTATTTGTATATTTTCAGTTGAATTGCCTGCTGATGAATATGCATTGTCACTTTGATTCCTCTCCATATTTACATTTATCCATGTGCAAGATTTTTTTTTTTTAAATCAAAAGTGACCTACTGATCAGACACCATACAATTCAAGGATACAATTTGAACCCAAAATCATTTAAGCAGAAAAAAAAGTTTGGTGCAGTTACATTATTTGTGGCATACTGATTTATTTTTATACATTTATTGTAACACTATGAAGGAGCAAGTGGACTTGATTTCAGTATTGCTGCAACTCCTATTAAATGAAATGTTAGACAAAAAACCCCTGAAAAAATTAAATTAAATTTTGAAAATGCCACAGAAAAACAGTTTGTCTTTGTTATTTATAAGGCACTCAATTATGTTTCCCGCAATTATCGGATTTGTTGGCTTTCTCTCAGGTCACATAGGTAAGGCATAGAGCGGCTAATGAAATGTTAAGGGTTCATTAAGGCTCTTCTCCTTGTAATTGCAAGGACCAATTAAAATGAGGGGTCAATTTCAAAGCCACTTGTTGTCCTCCAGGAGAATGTAAATGAACCAGTGAGTTTGGAGAGTTTGGTCTTAATCAGAAGTTAATTCATACCGGTGTAATTGAGCTTCAGTCCTTTCCCTCTTTTGTTGTTTATAAAGTGAAGTAAGTGCTTGAAAGTAGTGTTTGAAGAAGAGATAAGGAAGTCTGTTGTTTGAGGTCCATTATTTCATCTAACACTGACAAGAAAGACAGAATAGGCAATTGTCTATGTAAATATTACAATAAATAAACAATGAAACATGATTAGTTATGCTTTGCTGATTTATTCCTTTCATCAGTTCATCTTCAGTAATTGCTTTATTCTGGTCAAGAAGTTTTGCCTGTTATATGCCTGTTATAGGATAGTGTGGCAGCGGGGGCATGGCCAAGCAGCAGTCTGTGAATGGAGGGCGGGGTCGGGGAAGGTAAGTGGCTAAGTCATTCCACCTGCTGTCAATTAATGTGTGTGGATGTGTTTGTTACAGGGACGGAGCATAAAAGGAGGGGGAGAGCAGAGAAAAGGGGCTCCCTCCCGACCACAACGCATGTGTGCATGCAGAGTGAGTGAGTGAGTGAGTGAGTGAGTGAGTGAGTGAAAAAATGCTGAAAAGCTAAAATAAGTGGAATAAAGAGCTTGGGTGTGACCATCAACTCTAGCCTGCCATGCTTCTGTGCTCCACCCACATCAGGAATTGCTACAGCAGGTGGAATGACTTAGCCACTTACCTTCCCGACCCCGCCCTCCATTCACAGACTGCTGCTTGGCCATGCCCCCGCTGCCACATACCCCTACTGCCCAACTCAGGCTGGGGAGCTGTCCGGCCTGAAGCTGACTCCCCCCCAACCGGACGGGACAGGAAGCCTGCCACCACGATCTGCGCCCCCGGCCTGTGGATCACCTTGAACTTAAATGACTGGAGGGCAAGATACCAACAGGTGATCCATGCATTGGTATCCTTCATGTGGTGGAGCCACTGGAGGGGTGCATGCTCTGAACAGAGAGTGAAAGGGCGCCCCAGCAGGTAGTATTGGAGGGTGAGGACTGGCCACTTGATGGCAAGACACTCTTTCTCGATGGTGCTGTACTTGCTTTCATGCATCGAGAGTTTCTGGCTGATGTACAGCACAGGGTGCTCCTCGCCCTCCACCTCCTGGGACAAAACGGCCCCCAGCCCTCTCTCCGATGCATCAGTCTGCAAAATAAAGGGGAGACAAAAGTCAGGGGAGTGTAAAAGTGGCCCCCCACCCAGTGCAGCTTTTACCTCAGAGAAGGCCTTTTGGCACTGCTCCATCCACTGGACTGGATCTGGAGCCCCCTTTTTAGTGAGATCGGTTAGCGGGCTGGTGACATCCAAATAATTAGGTATAAACCTACGATAATAGCCAGCCAGCCCCAGGAACCGTCTCACCTCCTTTTTGGTCTTGGGCCTTGGGCAGGCCACAATCACTGCAGTCTTGTTAATTTGGGGATGCGCCTGCCCATGACCCAAGTGGAACCCCAGATACCGTACTTCCACCCACCCAATTGCACACTTTTTTGGGTTAGCTGTGAGGCCCGCTCACCTCAGCGACTTTAGAATGGTCCTCAGGTGTTCCAAGCACCGCGGCCAGTCATGGCTGTAGATTATTTTATCATCCAGATAGGCAGCCGCGTAGGCAGCATGAGGGCGGAGGACCCTGTCCATAAGCTGCTGGAACATAGCAGGCGCCCCAAATAACCCAAAAGGGAGTGTGACAAATTGGTGTAATCCAAATGGTGTGGAAAAGGTCATTTTCTCTCAGGATAGAGGAGTCAAGGGGATCTGCCAATATCCCTTTGTTAGATCCAGTGTCGAATAAAAGCGAGCAGTGCCTAACCGATCAAGCAACTCATCAATGCGAGGCATTGGGTATGCATCAAATTTAGACACCGCGTTGACCTTTCTATAGTCCACACAGAACCGGACCGACCCGTCGGTCTTGGGAACCAGGACCACTGGGTTGCTCCAGTCACTGTGGGACTCCTCGATTATGCCCATTTCGAGCATGACCTTGAATTCGTCCTGAACCACCTTTTTCTTGTCTTCGGGCAAACGGTAAGGGCAGCTACGCACTACCACCCCTGGGGGTGTTTCGATGTGGTGTTCTATGAGGTGGGTATGACCAAGAAGGGGCAAGAACATGTCAGAAAATTCCTTTTGCAACTTGGCCACCTCCGTGAGTTGGGCCGGTGAGAGGTGGTCTCCTCAAGGGACCGGAGTGGTCCGAGATGTTATCTTTTTCACCTCCAGCCCCAGTTCCACCTTCTCTGGGACTAACGACGCCAATGCCATGGGGACCCCCTCATTCCAGCGTTTTAAAAGGTGGAGGTGGTAGATTTACAATGCCCTGCCCCATCCATTCACCTCACCTCATAGTCGATGTCCCCGACTTGCCATGTGACCTCGAAGGGGCCTTGCCACTTGGCGACTAATTTGGAGCTCGACGTGGGCAATAATATGAGCACTTTATCTCCCGGTGTGAACTCTCTAAGGTACGTGCCCCTGTCATACAGCCGGATTTGACATTCTTGTGCCTGCCGCAAATTCTCCTGGGTTAGGTGCATGAGGGTGTGGAGTTTTGCATGCAGGTCAAAAATGTAATGGATTTCGTTTTTGCTAGGCGAAGGTCCCGCCTCCCAATTTTCCCATAGCACGTCCAGAATGCCACGTGGCTTACGCCCATATAATAATTCACATGGAGAAAACCCCGTGGAGGCTTGCGGGACCTCTTGTACTGCGAATAACAGGGGCTTGAGCCACTTATCCCAATTACATGCATCTTCACTTACGAATTTCCGGATTATGTTCTTGAGTGTTTGGTTAAATCACTCTACTAAGCCATCTGTTTGTGGGTGACAGACACTGGTGCAGATAGACTTAATCCCCAGTAACCCATACAGCTTGCGCAGTGTGCGTGACATACACGAAGTGCCTTGGTCTGTCAGGATTTCTTTCAGAATCCTGACCCAGGAGATAAAGCGGAAGAGCACTTCCGCAATACTGTGTGCTGAGATATTGCAGAGAGGCACTGCTTCCGGATATCGCGTTGCATAGTCCACCAGAACTAAAATAAAGCGATACCCTCATGCTGACCGATCTAATGGCCCGGCGAGATCCATCCCAATTTGCTCAAATGGGGTCTCGATTAGAGGAAGAGGGCACAACAGCACTTTTGGAGTGGCTGCGGGATTTACTAATTGGCATTCACAGCATGCCGCACACTACCGACGGACATCCCCATGAATCCCTGGCCAGTAGAACCAGGCCATTATTCGGGCTAGTGTTTTATCTTGCCCTAAGTGTCCAGCCATGGGATTAAAGTGAGCCGCATGGAATACGAGTTCCCTGCAGCTCTTTGGGATTAACAATTTGGTTATTTGTTCACTAGTTTGAGTGTCCTGCGTCACTCAGTACAATCTATCTTTAATAGCAGCAAAATAAGGGAAGGTCGGTGCCACTCTTGGCTGAAGAGTTTGACCATCGATTACTCTCACTTGGTCAAACGCATGCCACAGAGTCTCATCTCGCGACTGCTCTAATGGGAAATCCCCAAGGGAATCCCCAAGAGAGGGAGGAGGAGTTGGCTGCTCCTCACTCTGATGCGGTGTTGACATAGACGACTCTGTGACAGCTTCTCCAGTCAACACCACACTGGGATCTTCCCGTGACTTACTAGTGCAGGACCCACTACGTGTTAAATATTCAATCAGCTTTTTAAACCCTGGACAATCAGTACCCAAAATCAATGATTGGGTGAGACGAGGACTAACCACCGCCTTTATGCATTTGGTCCCGGAATAAAATACAGACAGACACCAAGGGATAACTGTGAACATCCCCGTGCACACACAACACTTTCACCACTTGTGCTCTCCCCAATGCCTCACCTTGCACCAGGCGTTCGTGAATTGAAGTCTGATTACAATCAGAATCCACCAAAGCATGATATGTATCCCCTTGAATACTTACCAGCATGTAATACAATCCAGCCCAATCGGGGGCGGTTTCTGGTGCATCTGGGATCTGGATCACAGCTCCCACATCCCTTGTGGAGCTCCAACTCTGGAGATGCTCCAACTCCCCACCATGCCAGCACACCTGCCCAGACTTTCCCTCTGCACTGGTGTTATGAGTGTCACTCACCTGAAGAGAAGACAACACAGAGATGGAAGAGGAAGATGGGAGGACACCACGGGTGTGATGGGCCGGCCGCGGAGGAGCCGGCCGCTGCCTCCGTGGCAGGGGAATGGGGTGGGGAGGAGAACAAGAGACAGGGGGGAAGAGAGAGAGAGAAGAGAAGCAAGGGGAGATGCCTCGTCTGCCTGCCGTCGGATCCACCTCCAGATGGTCCTCCACCAGCTCGATGGCTCGTTCCAGCAACGCCAGGCGATGACACTGGACCCTTTTCTGCTGTTCCTTCCGGAAGTCAAGAGATAAACTGTTCCAGTGCCATCAGATCGATGATCTCGTTGGCGTCGTGGTCTTCCACCCTCAGCCACCGCCAGCAGGCATCCCAGAGTTGCTGGCCGAATGCAAACGGCAAGCTGACCTCCTCCAATGCCAGCGTCTGGAAGCGCTGGCGATGTTGTTTCAGGGTGCGGCGGACCCGCTGCAGGATGGCTTTCCTCAGGTCATCATACACCAGTCGGCTGTCAGCAGGGAGCTGCTGCACAGCGAGCTGTGCCTCGCCAGTCAGGAGCAGGAGGAGGCATGCCGCATGCTGCTCCAGCGGCCACCCCCACGCCTCGGCTGCTTGCTCGAAGAGGGCGAGGAATGCTTCTGGATCGTCCTGTGGGCCCATCTTCGTAAGGGTGCCAGCTGCGGTGATGGTTGATGCCCCTGCTGACATGAGCAGATGCCGCAACGCCTGGTGATCTTCCTGCTAGGCCAGCATCAAGGCTTCGAAGCGTTGCTCTTGTTCCTTTTGGAGGGCGATCAGCACTTGATGCTGGTTCTGCTGGGCGGTAGTGAGGGCAAGGATGAGCTCTTCGAATGGGGAGAGCTCCATGGGGTGGTTCCCTTCTGTGCATCCCAGGTTTCGGCACCACTGTAGCAATTCCTGATGTGGGTGGAGCACAAAAGCATGGCAGGCAAGAGTTGATGGTCACACCCAAACTCTTTATTCCACTTATTTTAGCTTTTCAGCATTCTTTCACTCACTCACTCACTCTACACGCACACTAGGGTGCATTAGTTGCCCTCACTTTCATAAAATCTGATGCATTTTTTTGGGGTGTTCCTTTTCACCAATAAAGACATACTGTAAAATTTTTTGACCATATTCAAAAGTCTAATGGTGGCACCATGAGGTTCATTTTTTGCCAAAAAACGCTTATGTTTTCGCGTAAGGTTTGAATCACAATGTTGGACTCCATTTATTGATTTCTTGTGACCCAGAGATCATGTTAAGAACCTTTGCAAGGGATTGAGAAGCATTAATGTAATTCATAATACATTTGTATTGTTTAAAAGTAGTTGAACAATGATTCAATGAACAGCTAAAACTCAAACTGTGCTTGATAATATATTTAGAATATGTACTAAAAATGTGTACCTAAGATATTTGGTGTACTCTATAAGGTGCCATAATGTTTCATGAAAAGTGATCGAAATTTTGTCATAAAAGTCATAAAATAGCAGCTTTTTCCATAACTTTGAGCTCCTGGTGCCACCATTAAACTTTTGAATTTTGTCAAAATATTTCACCCAGTGTGTTTTCTTACCAAAAGGAACATAAAAACAAAAATGCATCATGATCAGAGGAACTTTTCATTTTTAGGGAGCAACTGCTGCACCCTAACGCACACATGTGTTGTGGTCAGGAGAGAGCCCCTTTTCTCTGCTCTCCCCCTCCTTTTATGCTCCATCCCTGTAACAAACACACACACACACATCCACACACATTAATTGATAGCAGGTGGAATGGCTTAGCCACTTACCTTCCCCGACCCCACCCTCCATTCACAGACTGCTGCTTGGCCACGCCCCCACTGCCACAGATAGTTTGCATCATAATGTCTGCAGTTTGGAATATCATGATGGCAAATATGTGCAACTGCATCTGCAATACTTATATAAAATAATATGATTGGGGCGGCATGGTGGTGTAGTAGTTAGCACTGTTGCCTCACAGCAAGAAGGTCCTGGGTTCGAGCCCAGCGGCCGGTGAGGGCCTTTCTGTGTGGAGTTTGCATGTTCTCCTTGTGTCTGTGTGGGTTTCCTCCGGGTGTTCCAGTTTCCCCCACAGTCCAAAGACATGCAGGTTAGGCTAATTGGTGGCTCTAAATTGACCATAGGTGTGAATGTGAGTGTGAATGGTTGTTTGTCTGTGTGTGTCCTGTGATAACCTGGCAACTTGTTCAGGGTGTACCCCACCTCTCGCTCATAGTCAGCTGGGATAGGCCCCAGCTTGCCTGCGACCCTGTAGAACAGGATAAGCAGCTACAGATAATGGATGGATGGATGGATGGATGGGTTGGTTTAGTCAAATTATATATAAAAGTAATGACTATTGTTACACAGCAAAATCCCCAGTGTTGAATTAACACCCAGAGTGTTGATTTAACACCCTACTGTGTTTATATAGGTCCAGATGGACACAAATTAACTCTGAAAGTGTTAATTCAACATTGAGGAATTTGCTGTGTAGTATGTCTACAATGTGTAAATAAATAATAGAGGCAAAACATTCAGCTGCATGTGGAATCAATCACAGACATATTATTGATCAAGAGTGCACAACATATAAGTCTCCATACTGTACATGCATCAATCCTAACACAATGATATATGACTGCATCATCACATCATGACGAAATACACCTTTTAGCATGCCCCCTTTATTCTTTGCATGCCATGTGCTTTTGTTTTGGTTTTGATCCTGTCTCTGCTCCAGTCATGTCATTGGTTTTGGTCCCTAAAGGTTTGCACCTATTCCATGTTTAGACCTGAATTAGCTAATTTATTTATACCCTGCATTTTCTATGTTTTATTGTTAAGTATTGTGCATTACAATGTTTTGTACATTACCAAGCTGTAATTTCTCATATTATAGTTTATGATCCCCGTTGCTTTGATCTGAGTCTATCTGCCGGAACATCTGTGGAGGACATTGAAGATATCTACCTATTCGGAACCATGATTACAGGACTTTTGCTGATTGGATTAGGCATTGCCCTGGTATATCAAGGAAATCAGACAATGGTGACAGTTGTTCAAAGCCCCACAAAGCTGCCCGATATGATTGGAGTGGTGGGCAAAGCTGTTTGCACTTGGACTGTGGACATTCAGAACTTTAACCACAAAATGGTTGTTATCTTGGAGCAGCTTTCAGCTTTGCAAGGAATACGTATTTCGGAGACCAAATGGAATTGAATTGAACAGAATGGATGAAATGGACAGATATGGACGAGTGGTGTGGACGTGTAAAGACTGCGTCTGTTTGAAAGACTAAACAATCTATCTTATCGACATTCGGCTCCCTGAACAGCACTGGCCTTGATCAAGGCCGTTGCTGGGTAACATTTCCCCCAGAAGGTCACTGCTGGGAGACACTCTCGCATTCCTTCCCCAATTTTCCGCAGTCGCCGTTTTTCACCCCCAGTGTGACAAGCTGGTGCATGACCAGCGCCGTTTGCATTGCTGCAGGAGCAGACGGCTGCTTGCTTGCGCTGGGTTACCTCTACCTCCTCCCCTCCCCCTCTTCCCCCTTCCCCCCACCCCTGATTACCCCCTCCTTTCCCCCTTTCCCCCCCTCAAGTCTCATCTCATCTCATCTCATTATCTCTAGCCGCTTTATCCTTCTACAGGGTCACAGGCAAGCTGGAGCCTATCCCAGTTGACTACGGGTGAAAGGCGGGGTACACCCTGGACAAGTCGCCAGGTCATCACAGGGCCGACACATAGACACAGACAACCATTCACACTCACATTCACACCTACGGACAATTTAGAGTCACCAGTTAACCTAACCTGCATGTCTTTGGACTGTGGGGGAAACCGGAGCACCCGGAGGAAACCCACTCGGACACGGGGAGAACATGCAAACTCCACACAGAAAGGCCCTCGCCGGCCCCGGGGCTCGAACCCGGACCTTCTTGCTGTGAGGCGACAGCGCTAACCACTACACCACCGTGCCGCCCCCCTCAAGTCCCATGTTTCAAAGTGTACTTGTGTTATTGTGTGCTTTTGCGGAGGTTTTTAAATGTTCCCACACTGTACTCCTGATAGGAGCATAGTGGGGGGGGGGTGTTCTTTTTTCCTCATCTTTCCTTTTTTTCTTTTTCTTTTATCCCTGTCTTTCTGTCCTGTTCCCCCTCTGTAAGGACAGGTTGATGGTCAATTTCACTGGTAACAGTGACAATAAAGGGTTCATTCAAATGACCGATTAATTTGCTTAGAAAACAAAGAACACATCAATTTTACACACTTATGTCTTCTTCTAACTACTGTTTATCACAGAAGACTTGTGAAGGATGAAGCGAATGTGCAAAAGTTTGAAAAATGGTAAAAGAATGTAGCTCTTCTAATGGAGTGACAAACCAATGCCATTGTTGCTCATAAAATATATGATTTTAGTATTAAAAATATTAAATTGAAAGATTAGGTCAGAATATTATCCGTTATTCTATCCACATTCACTGGATATGAGCAATCGCATGGTCTGATTGGCTACTCTACTACTAGGATATCAGCTCATGTACTGTGAGTAGAGAAAAATAAAATGGCGGAGTGCATTGCTGAATCAACTGAGGACGAAATAAAAACTCTACTCGAAAACAAAACCCCCAAAAATACAAAAAAAACAACAAAATATGGAATGAAAGTATTTGATGGTAAGAACATATCTTATTTTTCAAGAATTATTATTATAGCGTTTTTCACAAATTGCTCCTGTCATTTCGCCGGTTTGTTTACATTCTTAATTTTTAAGCATTAAAATGTGTTGATTTTTTTTTTTAGACTGGCTCAAAAGCTCAAAGAATTTTGAAAATTACATCACTGAAATATCCAAGGAAAAATTAAATAAACATCTAAAGCTATTCTATACATAGTTTTCACTGACGTCATGGCATTCCGGGGAAAGCCCTCCAGCCGCCATCCTGTGGGTCAAACAAAACGGACCATCGCCATTACCGGCTACGTTATCTCGGAAGAATTTATGAAGTTATATAGTCAGTTTTCTAAAATAAAGATCAATGTCGGCAAAATCAAGCAAACAGAAGTATATAGATACATTAGACGACATCTCATGACAATGGTATGCAGCCAAACTGGCCTTGATTGGGGGAATTGACCCCTACGAAGTGGACAAAGATGCATTTTCAAGTGACTATGCAGGGCTGCCATCCATATCGTACCCTGATATTGTGAACTATTTTGTGAATAGTAAAAGTGCCTACACACTTGAAGACCTCAAAGCATACAAGTTGCTGGAGTCATACAATTATTTTGTCTGTGGCTGGGTCCGTGAAGTCCACCATATAAAAACAAGTGACAGTCGTGTCCTAATTACAGCCAAGGTATGTAAACATTAGAAATAGAAAACGTGACAAACGAGCGATATTAAGTGTACATTACAATGTAAACGTACACTCAGCGGTTCCAGTTAGGCATTCTCCAGAGATTGTTTACACGATGTTTTGGTTTCCAAAAACAAACTTAAACACAATTAATTGTTTATTTAAACAACTTACCACTTATAAAATGATCGGAGCAGACTTTGCTGTGTTTGGAAGGCTGATAATCCTTGCGGTTGATTCTTGCAAGCCATAGATTTCTCCTTTGTATGCTGAGTTTCTTTGTTTTCTCGCCTTCGTGCTCCCGTACAGTGGGAATTCCATAAAAGCTCCGCTTGACGTCATCATCTGACCTATTACAACAGCTGTGAATAGAACAGGTGTGCACCATTGCTAGCTTTAAATAGCCTGCTTGGGTTCTTTTGAAGACTTTGTACTCACGTGTTACAATGTGTGCTCAGTGACCCGTACGGTAAGCTTGACCTGCAAGATGGCCGCCACTAGGGAATCCCCGACTCGGTGACATCATGTGCAAACTATGTATACCTCGGCATGACAGCAAAATGGCACTTTCTACAAAAAAAAACAACACTAAAGTCAATTTGTGCAGCCATCAATAGGTTTTTAAGAAGTCTGCCTAAGCAGAAATGATTTTGTCGGATGTTTTGTATAAAGTTTTTATTTATCAAATTTGTCAAAAACAAAAAAAGCTCCATTTCTCAAAATCCAGTGAATATGTATATAATAAAACAGTTATTCCATTCAATCTTGTCATACATGGCTTATAGCCAACTCGGCGCGACGTGAGTTCATGGAATAATTGGTAATTGTAGCTCCGTTCTATTTTAATAGACACATCAAGGATAATTTGAAAGGAATTTCTTTTAAATTATCATTTACAGAGATAGGAAGTACTTAAGTAGTTGTCATTTGCTATTATATCCCTGATCAAAAAAATTCCCGTGCAGGGATTGGCCAAGGATGGCTCACGTGACATAAAATAGTTCCACCACTGATTAAACAATGTATCTCATGACATCAAAAAAATATGGATATGGTGTGAATCAGTCATGGTATATCCTGGATATACTGTACCATGAACTGACGTCACAATCTCAAGCTATACGGCCGACTCGAGCCACAGCTGTAGCTCTGTGAGCATTCCTGTGTGTGTAGCTCTACGTATCATGGTCATGCCTAGCAAGGCAGGCGATAGCATGGTACACTGGACATACACAGGTCGAAGGTCACTCCGATGTAAACAACAAACATGGCTGCCTCCTGTGAGTTTAAGCCAAGATTCAATCTTAACACTTTTAGTTTGGAATTTTTTGATGAGGGATATAAATCAATGGATTCTCTTCAGTGACTGACATCGTACTGTTTTCTTCAGAGCTGCACCCCTCACAATATAGTACAATGGCAGTCACCTCAGAGAATCCATCATTTGAACCAGAGCCTCTTAGTGCATGCAGATTATACTTGGCTATTTTATGGTGGTGTAGTGGTTAGCACTATTGTCTCACAGCAAGAAGATCCTGGGTTCAAGCCCAGTGGTCGACGGGGGCCTTTCTGTGTGGAGTTTGCATGTTTTCCCCGTGTCTGCATGGGTTTCCTCTGGGTGCTCTGGTTTTCCCCACAGTCCAAAGACTTAGTGGACTCTAAATTGACCATAGGTGTGAATTAGCCTGGCTAACGCGACTTCAAAGCTCTCCGAGCTATTGGTCTGGCCAAGATATTAAGCCCAACCGTTTCCCAGAGCCCGTGGTTGACCCCCCTCCCTGAAATGCCTCAGTTTGCTACTGGTCGAAGCCAGAAAAGGCTGTGACGAAGCTTAAACCAATCACATCACTCTTTCCTCTGACGTATGCGACGGGGCTAACTGGTAGATTAAACTCTTACCGAAGCCAGTCGGGAGCAAGGCGAAAACGTCCTTCCTTTCAATAAATACCTCCAGGGCTGCTCTTTGCTCCGTTTTCAATGAGAACTTCCCATTGAATGCTTTCAATACAGCATCTATGCGTAATAGATGCGGAAGCATGAATGAAGCGCTTCCGGCATAGATTCTGTAAACAATCTATGGCTTCTGGTCGCAGTTCTACTACGTCACTGCCTTGAACACGCCTCTACCCAGGGCCGTTGGAGATGCTCAAAGTTGATTGTTTCCCGATTTTTCGGGAGTTTGGAAGAGCTGTAGATAGCTTGCCTGGCCAGACTAAGCTTCCAACAGGCCCTCGTGTTGCGTTACGCTTAGGATGGGCAGGCCCAGGCTAGGTGTGAATGGTTGTTTGTCTCTATGTGTCAGTCCTGTCATGACCTGGCAACTTGTCCAGGGTGTACCCCGCCTCTCACCCATAGTCAGCTGGGATAGGCTCCAGCTTGCCTGCGACCCTGTACAGGATAAGTGGCTACAGATAACAGATGGACCTGCCTATTTTAGAGGATTTATACTTTACCTGAGTATGATTAAAAATGAATGCTTTTTAATTGGTTACATTCCTGTGTAAATAACACATTTACTTTTTCATTTAGATCTTTCATCCATCCATCCATTATCTATACTGCTTACCTGTCAGAGTCACAGTGGACTAATTTTAGTCATAATGACTTGTCTTTTTATTTGAAAAGATTGAAAAGTGTGGATTTTTTAATAACTTTTACTCACATGGAATCTTGATGATCTACATCCATGTTCAGAAGTAAACTGTTTCTGCTCAAACTGAATGGAACTTCTAACTTAATCCACTGATGCATTTATAGCATGGATGGTTCTGTTGACTGACATGACACCTCTTGCAAATAAACAAAGACAGATTGTCATAAATCACACGATCACGCCTGTGAATTTTGAACAGAAACTTAGTGCTCTGACACTTGGAGCTCTGATAACAGGATTGGTGCATGCACAGGTCTATTATTAGAAAATTGTGCATACAAGTAAACAAAAAAGCGAAACAAATACAGGTTTGTAATTTAATGTGGCCCGTTACATTTGATGCATTTTGTTTCAACTTCTAGCATAGTGGACTAAAAAAAAAAAAAAACCTTTCATTATAATGGGTCTTTCACTCTGTAGTCTGCAGTAAAGTATTAATATTTTACACCTCATGCATCAGATTTTAGCATGCACATTCAATTCATGCTACAGATCAAAAAAAGTTTTTTTTCCTGCTGTCATTATGTCAAATGTAAAAAAAAAAGATACAGTATCTGTCAATGCAATGAATGCTGTTGAAAGGCAAGATGCAAATGTGCTGCTTTTCATAATAAAATGAACATGTTCTATTATACTGCTGTTGTGTTTTTAAATCCAGACTATATTAGACTTCCATCCGTAAGCAGAGAGTAAAATATGCATATATGTGTTATATTCATTACAACTGATAAAAATGATACCAAGGTGAAATGATCAATGGAGCAGGACTGCAAGGAGAAGCTGCATTAGATGGATTTCCATTTCCATTTGAAGCATTGTGTACCCATCTTACTTGAAGCAGGGTGGTTGTTGCAGAAGAGCTTGGCTTTGTGGGTTTCCTCCTCTGTGAAAGGATATGAATGGGTGCACTGTAAGGCTGTATGGTTCATGCAATATTCAAATTGCAGAGGCGTTCGAGGATTTATGGGTGCATTCAGATTGTGACTCTTCAGATCCTTTGAAGATGGAAAGATATCCCATACTACATACAGTACTTTTCTTTGACACATTATACAGTATAGAGAGGATATTACACGGCGGCGCGAAGATATGAAGTTTATCTTTGAGTGGTGAATGCATATTCACGAGTGAGTGAAGTGAATGAGTGAAATATTTTTCAAGACAAGAAGATAAACTTCATATCTCTGTGCCACCATGTACAATGTCTTGCAAAAGTATTCATCCCCCTTTGTATTTGTCTTGTTTTGTTGCATTATAAGCTGGAATTAAAATGGATTTTTGGGGGGTTGGCACCATTTGATTTACACAACTTGCCTATCAGGTGCAAATTATTGTTTTATTGTGACACAAACAATAATTAAGATGAAAAAACAGAAATCTGGAGTGTGCACAGGTATTCACCCCACCAAAGTCAATACTTTGTTGAGCCACCTTTCGCTGTAATTCTCTTGGAGTATGTCTTATTAGCTTAGCACATCTAGCCACTGGGATTATTGCCCATTCCTCAAGGCAAAACTGCTCCAACTCCAAGTTAGATGGGTGGCGTTGGTATACGACAATCTTCAAGTTCTGCCACAGAGTCTCAGTTGGATTGAGGTCTGGGCTTTGATTAGGCCATTCCAAGACATTTAAATGTTTCCCTTTAAACCACTCTAGTGTAGCTTTAGCAGTATGTTCAGGATCATTGTCCTGCTAGAATGTGAACCTTCGTCCCAGTCTCAAACCTCTGGCTGACTCAAATAGGTTTTTTTCCAGAATTGCCCCATATTTAGTGCCATCCATCTGTCCTTCAGTCCTGACCAGCTTTCCTGTCCCTGCAGATGAAAAATATCCCCACAGCATGATGCTGCCACCACCATGCTTCACTGTAGGAATGATGTTCTCAGGGTGTTGGGTTTGTGCCACACATGGCGTTTGATAGCCAAAAAGATCAGATTTCTGCTTTTTCATCTTAATTATTGTTTGTGTCACAATAAAACAATAATGTGTGCCTTTAAAGTTGTAGTCATGTTGTGGAAATCAAATGGTGCTAATTCTCCAAAAATAAATTTTAATGCCAACTTGTAGTGCAACAAAACAGGACAAACACAAAGGGGGATGAATACTTTTGCAAGACACTGTAGTTCGTATGAAAAAAGTGGTATATATATTTCTGAGTAAAACACTAATTTTTATGTAATGTAATATATACAGTACAAATACCCAAAACTAAAAGCATTTAAGTAGCAGGCTTATATCGTCAAAATATTAAGCAAATTTCAAGCACTTTATCTCATCTCATTATCTCTAGCCACTTTATCCTGTTCTACAGGGTTGCAGGCAAGCTGGAGCCTATCCCAGCTGACTATGGGCGAAAGGCGGGGTACACCCTGGACAAGTCACAAGGTCATCACAGGGCTGATACATAGACCACAGACAACCATTTGCACTCACATTCACACCTATGGTCAATTTAGAGTCACCAGTTAACCTAACCTGCATGTCTTTGGACTGTGGGGGAAACTGGAGCACCCAGAGGAAACCCACGCAGACACGGGGAGAACATGCAAACTCCACACAGAAAGGCTCTCGGCGGCCACGGGGCTCAAACCCGGACCTTCTTGCTGTGAGGCAACAGCGCTAACCACTACACCACTGTGCCGCCGAGTGTCATCTCATCTCATCTCATTATCTCTAGCCGCTTTATCCTTCTACAGGGTCGCAGGCAAGCTGGAGCCTATCCCAGCTGACTACGGGCGAAAGGCGGGGTACACCCTGGACAAGTCGCCAGGTCATCACAGGGCTGACACATAGACACAGACAACCATTCACACTCACATTCACGCCTACGGTCAATTTAGAGTCACCAGTTAACCTAACCTGCATGTCTTTGGACTGTGGGGGAAACCAGAGCACCTGGAGGAAACCCATGCGGACACGGGGAGAACATGCAAACTCCACACAGAAAGGCCCTCGCTGGCCCCAGGGCTCGAACCCAGGACCTTCTTGCTGTGAGGCGACAGCGCTAACCACTACACCACCGTGCCGCCCCCCGAGTGTCATCATTTAAAAAAAAAAAATCAAAACTAACCTCTGTTCTGATGGTAATCAATATAGCATTTGATATTGGCACTGCTATCTATGTCGATTCAATCCTGATCTCTCTTTATTATCTGTGTTAAAGCTAATGTTAATATTAAAGGCTCATGATTGCAGAAGTTTGCAGATATTCTGACATTGTTCTTTTATTAAGTGTAACAAAAATCACTAGTTCTTTATTAAATTTCCACTACAGTTAAGCTGTTGCATCTTTGAGACTGCATGGGAGCTGTATAATAGTTTCAACCAGAGCCACATGAAAGAAGTTGAAATGCTTTGTGAAGCCAATGATGGCACTGCATATTTCTTAGCATTTTTATTTTATTTTATTTTAAAAAGGGGAACTCTTGAGAAAGCCAGGAACCCCGTCCACCTGCAGATCCTCTAAAATTTACATAAAATGGTAAAAAACAAACAAACACATCCAGCGAGCAGCAGTTCTGCAGGAGCAATGGCCAGACTGGTTTAACTGGAACAGGAAATCTACCTCAAATAACAACTCTTTACAACTGTGGTGAGCAGAAAAGCATCTCAGAATTCACAACACATTGAGGCATCTATCTATCTATCTATCTATCTATCTATCTATCTATCTATCTATCTATCTATCTATCTATCTATCTATCTAGGCTGACCACCAGGTCACCCAGCTGTCTTTGCGTGTACCCTCCTTTACTCTTTATCCATCATTAATGTTCTGAGTTCTCCTGTGCTATGCATTCCACTGTCTTCCAGCAAATTATCAATGTTTCACTCCCTGATTAAGTACCTTGTCAGTGGTGGAGTGGCTTGCATGCTCTGTTGATCCAGAGGGCTATACTGGCAGGAGTCTTATTCCTGGTAAATCTAACTATGCCAAACAGGCCAAAGGGTAGGAGCCAGACAAAACCTTAATCTCGAGAGGAGTAAACCTCAATGGGGAAAAAAAATCTCACCATGTGGTAGCAGCCTGGTAGATGTGTGACATCAGTGGTGGAACAAAGTAAGTCAATGATGATTCACACTTGATGCTGAGCGGAAGAACATTTGGTCAGTGATCGGGATCAAAATATTTCTTTATGTGAAATACTGCAGCATGCATTGACAAGTAGCACCATAGCAATGCACAATCGAACCCAAAACACTGAGGCAGATGGGCGACAACAGCAGAAGACCACATTGGATTTCACTCCTGTCAAGCCAAAAACAGGAATCTGAGGCTACACAGGGCACAGGCTTACTGGACAGTTTAGAAGCATTCTGTAGAAACTCTGTAGATCTTTTGTGTGTGTGTGTGTGTGTGTGTGTGTGTGTGTGTGTGTGTGTGTCTGTGTGTGTGTGTGTGTGTGTGTGTGTGTGTGTGTGTGTGTGTGTGTGTGTAAATCTCAGGATATCAGAAGTTTCTGAAGTACTCAAAACCAACCCTTCTGACACCAACCACCATGGTACGGTCAATGTCACCGAGATAAAATTTTTCCTTGATGTTTGGTGAAGCTGAAAACTGTTAACTGAATCGCTTGACCTGAATGATTTTGTGCAGGTCTGATTGGCTGGATGACCATAAGCTGGCTTAGTGGTTAGTGTGTCCACCTGTTGATTGGGAGCGTGCAAGTTCTACTTACGGTCGGTTCATACCAAAGACCATCATAATAATGGTACCTACTGCTGTCTGGCAAGGCATGCTGCAATACAAATGCAAGTGCATAAGTCAAACTCTCGTGGTTACCAGAGGACCAGCCCCCCACTGTAACCCTAGCTGTTTAGGCGAGAGGCCGAGAGCTATAGAAACGGAAATCGGTGCCGCCCAGTGCACCTTAAGGGCCTGGTTAGTACTGGGTCAGGAGGCTGCCTGGGAAGACCAGGTCCTGGCATGGGAAGGACTTTGACTTTTTTGACTTTGATTGGCTGAAGGAAGAGTTGCCTGAATGACCTGGGATACAGAAGAAGTGCGGGATACAGTGTCTGGGATGCAATGGACATGGCTTAAGCACATGAACTCAATAATTAGGAGAGTTGTCCACATACTTTTGGCTGTATAGTATAGTTTTATTTGCTTTGCTTTTTATCAACTAAACCTAGACTACAACTGGTGAGAACAAAATGACTAATATACAACTAAAACTGTGGATTGTTTGGGGTTTTTTTTGACAAATGATTAAATCCAAATTCACTGCCAAAATTACAATTGCTGTATTCTGTGTATTACAGCAAGGACACTTGTTTGAGTCAGATTTCAGACTTGGAGGAAGATCACAATGGCTCAGTATCTAGACAGAGCAGAATGATGAAATGATTTCAGCACCCTGTAACTTGGTATTTAAGGAATCCTCTTTGGAATGCAAGAGTGAATTTTGCTGGCACAATTCATTCAACCAAACTTCCAAAACTGATATTTAATCTTAATACAAAACCTGGCAGGTAGCATAATCACAGTCTCTCCTTTTCACTGTCTGTCATATTCTGAAGATGGATAGAGTAACGAGAGAAAAATATAAATCAACAGCATTCACCATCAGTAATAGCATATGGCATTTAGTCTTGTTAATTCCATTACACAAGAAAGTACATCACTTGTGACATTGAAAAGCAAATGAGGGAAGGCTGTGTCAGTTTAGTTTGTGACCCCCTGACCTCAAACTAATAAAATTAGTGTTCTTCGTGACATCATTCCTAAATACAGACATCTTTTGTTCTTTGGTGGATTTTGGGGGGTTGGGGGTGGGGGGCCGACAAGTGATTGATTATACTTACCTCGTCTCTTACATGCTCAGTCTGAACTGAATGGGAGTGATTGGATTGACTGAATAAGTGACTAATGGACATAGTCTATTATTTTTAGTCTCTTTTGTATCAGCAATAGATTCTCTGTTTAGTAACTGACATGAGTTAAGATAGGAAACATTAAGGCCCTCAGAGAAAACACTAGTTCTTCCAAATATGAACACTGTACATAAGCCAGAAAGCCCACACTGGTAAACATGCTGTGTTTAAAATAAAGAACTACATTGTGATCTTCATCTTCTCAATATGTAAAAAGTGGCAGCTACAATTATCGGCATCTTAACAATCTTTTGGCCATTGCAAAAGTAGAAAAGACTTTCAATATGTAAATTGTGCATGAGTAATTACTCAAACTTCCATGAGAAAAAAATAGTTGATTCCCGACTACTTAGTATATCAGATCATGTGACACTGTTCCACAATTATCGACACCTTTGTCCACAGTTATCGACACTGTTCCACAATTATCGACGTCCAGATGATTATTTATTTAAAAAATAATAATCGGTATGTAGTATTAAGTTAACAAAACATAGTATTTATTTAAATTTATTTTTACAGAGACTTGTATTTAGTACAAAATATATTTTATATAAATATATCGATGTCGGTGCTTACGTAAACGAGGAAGTAATTCTAATGTTTGTAAACAAATGAACTAATAATGTTTAACCTGTCAGAAAATCTTTTTGTTCCACTTGCTACCCACTTTCTAAGTATTGTCCGAGATCACATTTTGTTAATCATTCGCTGTTTGTATTAATTTCTAGTTTTGTAGTTTACCAGTAAATGTCAACAGGCATTTGACCACATGAAAATGAAAACCACATGAAAATCCAGGTCAAAGGTCGCATGTCATTCCTCGAACCAAAACTTTATATTTTTACATATAAATATATAAAATGTCTGCTGATATTGTAATACTATGTGGTAGATATTTACAACAAACTACAAAAAATATATTTTCTGAATGGAATAGAAAAATCTGAATATTTCGAGCATATAATTTTTTATATGCAAGGAATTTAATTCTGGTCTAATTCTATTTATTGCAATATGATTCCAAATATTCTATAAGCATTCCAGTCTGTTATGAATCAGAAAAAAAATGTATAAATCACAGCACTTTTATTTTTTTTAAAGTACTTCATCTACTTCAACAATGTTACACAAAGATCGATCCATAACAGTTGTAAATGTTGCTTAATTCCACAGGGTGTCGATAATGGTGGACACCGGTGAAAGTGATCACTATTATCAAAACATCACGTGACGAAACTCGTGTTTAGATACAAAATGGTGAGTATCAAATGAAAGAGTAAGAAACAAAGCAGGTTTTGGCAAGAATATCATGAAATATTGGTGAATTTGAAAAGTAAAAACATATCCATGATCCTTCCACCATGCATATCTGCAATGATAACATTCGGGCCTTCTTCAAATTGCTGATCGTGCTGAAAAAATCCATCTCAGGTAACGAGCTGTGTCATCAGATGACAAGATGAAAGGGCGAGGGGGGTCTTTCGGTTGATTAATTAACCAGTAATAGCTGTTGTAACTGAAACTCACCTCTGTAAATTTGTTTTTTACAAAATCTGAAAAGGTGTCGATAGTTATGGCCTGTTGATGATTGTAGCCGCTACTCTAAAGGTTGTAAATCCAGTCCACTGAGATCAAAAGTAAATTCACATTTTTGCCTTGTTCCAGAAGACCAAGTCAGGTGTTCATCCTGTGGTGACCTAGTGTTGAGTTCATAGACCCACTGCTGTGTCGAAATGTATCCTAAAGGCATGTCTTTTTTCCCCCTTAGAAAATTGCTGTGCCTTAGGGTAACATGAAACTTTGATCAAGCTCTATGTGTCTATAATATTAAGCAAGAATTTATGCATGTCGACACAGGTGACCAGCGTTGCCGACTCATAGCTCTAGGGTCCTGGGTTTGATCCTGGGTCCCCAGTTAAATGCTGTCTGGACATGCTTTCTCGTGTTCTCCCTGTGTCCAAATGGGTTTCCTTTGGTTTCTCTGGTTTGCTCCCAACTCCCAAAACATGCCTGTAGGCGACTTAGCCCCGAAATGTAAATGTGTGCATGGTGCCCTTGGATGCCCTGGTGTTCCATCCAAGGTGTATTCCTCCGTTGCATTCAGTGTTCCTTGGATAGGCTCCACATCCACTGTGACCCTAGCACTTTACCCAGGGTAAAGTGCTTACTGAAGATCAGTGAATGCATAGTAAGCAGGAGCCAGTACACAACCTGTAGGAACACACAAATGCACCTCAGGATAAACAAGTAATCGGTAATGTGTTACTGTTATCTTATATATGGTATGCAGTGTCAAATTTAAAAAGTGACACCCAGTTGCTTCATTTCAATTGCATTTTGTGACAGTTCGTGTAGGTGGGTGGAGCACAGAAGGACGGCAGGCCAGAACTGAGTTCACAAAACTCTCTTTTATTCAGCTTTTCAGCTTCTATATACACTCTCACACACACTCAGACACACGCACACGCATCAGTCATCTGGTTGGGGAGAGAGCTCCCTCTGCTCTCTCTCTCTCTCTCTCCTTAAATAGGGCACGGTCACTGGGGAAGACACACAAACACATTAATTAACGTCAGGTGCAGTGATTCTGCCACTTACCTTCCCTGACTCCGCCCTCCGGTCACAGACCGATGCTTGACCACGCCCCCGCTGCCACATACCCCCACCGCCCGACTCAGGCCGGGCGGCCATCTGGCATGCAGCCGAATCCCCCCCCCCCCTTGATGGGAGAGGAAGTCCGCCAGGACCATCTGCGCCCCCGGCCTGTGGATCACCTTGAAGTTAAAGGGTTGGAGTACCAGATACCAACGGGTGATCTGCGCGTTGGCATCCTTCATGCGGTGGAGCCACTGGAGGGGCGCATGGTCCGAACAAAGGGTGAAAGGGCATCCCAGCAGGTAGTAATGGAGGGCGAGGACCGCCCACTTGATTGCCAGGCACTCTTTCTCAATGGTGCTGTAGCGCCCCTCACGCACCGACAGCTTCCGACTGATATACAGCATGGGGCAATCCTCCCCCTCCGCCTCCTGAGACAAAACAGCCCCCAGCCCTCTGTCTGACACATCCGTCTGTAACATAAAGGGGAGAGAAAAGTCAGGGGAGTGTAAAAGTGGCCCCCCACACAGTGCAGCCTTTACTGCACCTCAGAAAAAGCCCGCTGGCATTGCTCTGTCCACTGGACCAGATCTGGTGCCCCCTTTTTAGTCCGATCAGTCAGCGGGCTGGTGACGTCCGAATAATTAGGCATAAATCTACGATAATAGCCAGCCAGCTCCAGGAACTGTCTCACCCCCTTTTTGGTCTTGGGCCTCGGGCAGGCCGCAATTGCTGCTGTCTTGTTAATTTGGGGACGCACCTGCCCATTGCCCAAGTGGAAGCCCAGATACCATACTTCCACCCACCCAATCGCACACTTCTTCGTGTTGGCTGTGAGACCCGCTCGGCTCAGCGACCTAAGGACGGCCCTCAGATGTTCGAGGTGCCTCAGCCAGTCATTACTATAGATAACAATGTCATCAAGGTAGGCGGCTGCATAGGTGGCATGGGGGCGGAGGACCCTATCCATCAGCCGCTGAAACGTAGCGGGTGCCCCAAACAGCCCAAAAGGAAGTGTGACAAATTGGTGTAAGCCGAACGGTGTGGAAAAGGCCATTTTTTTTCGGGATAATGGAGTCAAGGGGATCTGCCAATAACCCTTTGTTAAATCCAGTGTCGAGTAAAAACGAGCGGTGCCTAGCCGATCGAGCAACTCATCAATACGAGGCACTGGGTACGCGTCAAATTTAGACACCGCGTTGATTTTTCTATAGTCCACACAGAACCGGACCGACCCATCAGCCTTGGGTACCAAGACCACCGGGCTGCTCCAGTCACTGTGGGACTCCTCAACGATGCCCATTTCGAGCATGGCCTCGAGTTCTTCCCAAACCACTTTTTTCTTGTGCTCGGGTAACCTGTAAGGGCGGCTACGCACTACCACCCCCGGGGGTGTCTCAATCTGGTGCTCTATGAGGTTGGTGCGGCCGGGCAGGGGCGAGAACATGTCCGAAAACTCGGTCTGCAACTGGGCAACCTCCGCGAGTTGGGTCGGGGAGAGGTGGTCTCCACAGGGGACCGGAGAGGTACGTGATGCCAATGTTCCCTTTTGAACCTCCGGCCCCAGCTCCGCCTTCTCCGGAACCACTAACACCAATGCCATGGGGACCTCCTCATTCCAGAGTCTGAGCAGGTTGAGGTGGTAAATCTGTAGCGCCACCCCTATCCGTTCGCCTCACCTCATAGTCAACATCCCCAACTCGCCGTGTGACCTCAAAGGGTCCTTGCCACTTGGCGATCAATTTGGAGCTCGATGTGGGCAACAGTACGAGTACTTTATCTCCCGGTGCGAACTCCCTAAGGCGCGTACCCTTGTCGTACAGGTGGGTTTGTCGTTCTTGGGCCTGCCGCAAATTCTCCTGAGTTAGGTGCATGAGTGTGTGGAGTTTTGCGTGCAGGTCAATAACGTATTGGATTTCATTTTTACTTGGTGAAGGTCCCTCCTCCCAATTTTCCCGCAGCACAACTAGAATGCCATGCGGCTTACGCCCGTATAACAATTCAAATGGGGAGAACCCCATGGAGGCTTGGGGGACCTCTCGCACTACAAATAGCAAGGGTTCGAGCCATTTATCCCAATTACATGCGTCCTCAATTACGAATTTTTTAATTATATTCTTGAGGGTGAGATTGAACCGTTCAACTAAACTGTCCATTTGTGGGTGATACACACTGGTGCGGATCAGCTTAATACCCAACAACCCATACAGTTCGTTCAGTGTACGTGACATAAACGAGGTGCCTTGGTCAGTTAGAATCTCTTTTGGGATTCCAACTCGGGAGATAACGCGGAAGAGCGCCTCCGCAATACTGCATGCTGAGATATTGTGAAGGGGCACGGCTTCCGGGTATCGCGTTGCATAGTTCACCAGAACTAATATAAAGCGGTACCCTCGTGTTGACCGATCTAATGGCCCAACGAGATCCATCCCAATTCTTTTGAATGGGGTCTCGATTAATGGGAGAGGGCGCAAAGGCGCTTTTGGAATGGCCGCTGGATTTACTAACTGGCATTCGCGGCATGCCGTACACCACCTACAGACATCGCTGTGAATCCCTGGCCAATAGAACCAGGCCATTATTCGGGCTAGTGTTTTATCCTGCCCTAAGTGTCCAGCCAAGGGATTAAAGTGAGCCGCCGGGAATACCAATTCCCAGCGGCTCTTCAGAATTAATAGCTGCATGACTCACTCTTTAGTTTGAGTGTCCTGCATCACTCAGTATAATCTATCCTTCATAATAGCGAAGTAGGGGAAGGACGGGGTGGCGTTTGGCTGGAGCGTTTGACCATTGATTACTCTCACTTGGTCAAACACATGCCGCAGAGTTTCGTCTCGTGACTGCTCTAATGGAAAATCCATGAGGGATTCTCCAAAAAAGAGAGGAGGAGCCGGCGGCTCCTCACTCTGACGCAGAGCTGACATAGACAGCTCTGTGACAGCTGCTCCCACCAACGCAACACCGGGACCTCCCCCTGTTAAACTATGGCAGGACCCACTCACCACTAAGTGTGTCATTAAATCCCAAAATCCCGGCCAATCAGTCCCCAAAATTATCGAGTGGGTAAGGCGAGGATTAACCGCCGCCTTCACTATAAATTTCTCCCCTCGGAAAAGAATGTGAACTGACACTAAAGGGTAGTTGTGAACATCCCCGTGCACACACAACACCTTCACCAATTGTGCTCCCCCCAATGCCTCATCTTGCACCAGGCTTTGGTGGATTGAGGTCTGATTACAATCAGAATCCACCAACGCCTGATACCGTATGTATCCCCTTGGATACTCACCGGTATGCGATACGCTCCGGCCCGATCGAGGGCGGCTCCTGGCGCATTGGGGATCCACCGCGCCCACCTCCATTACCGAGCACTGCTGTTGGAGGTGGCCCGGCTCCCCGCAGCGCCAGCAAACCGGCCCGGGCTTCCTCTTTGCATTAGTGCTCTGGGGCTCACTCACCTGAGGGGGGGAGAGACAGACACAGAAGGGAGAAACGGGAGGGCACCGCGGGTGCGGCGGGCCGGCTGGGGTGGCGCCGGCCCCCGCCTCCGCGGTGGGGGAATGGGGCGAGGAGGAGACACAGGAGGAGGGGGGAGAGAGAGAAGAGAAGAGGTCGTCTGCTGTCCTGCCATCGGGACAGCCGCCAAATGGTCCTCCGCCAGCTCGATTGCCTGATCCAGGGACGCCGGGCGGTGGCACTGGACCCACTCTGCGGTTCCCGCTGGTAAACGCGCGACGAACTGCTCCAGTACCACCTGGTCGATGAGTCCCTCGGCGTCACGGTTGTCGGCCCTCAACCACTGCCAGCAGGTGTCCCGGAGTTGCTGGCCAAACGCGAACGGATGGCCGATTTCCTCCAAGTGCAAAGCGCCTAAGCGCTGACGTTGTTGCTCGGGGGTGCGCCCCACCCGCTGGAGGATGGCCCGGCAAAGGTCCGCGTAGACCAGCCAGGGGTCGGTGGGGAGCTGTAGCGCGGCCAGCTGCACCTCTCCCGTTTGCAGGGGGAGGAGGTGCGCCGCGCGCTGTTCCACCGGCCACCCCGAGGTCTCTGCTACCTGCTCAAAGAGCGTGAGGAAGGCCTCAGGGTTGTCCTGTGGGCCCATCTTCGTAAGGGTGAGGGGGGAAGGGCCCATGGCAGTGGAGATGGTGGACCCCGCCGATGCGAGGAGGTGCCGGAACGCCTGGCAATCTTCCTGTTGCGCCAGCACCAGGGCCTCGAACCGTTGTTCTTGCTCCTTTTGGAGGGCGAGCAGCACCTGGTGCTGGCTCTGTTGGGCCGTGGTGAGGGTGTGGATCAGGTCGGCGAAGGGGAAGGACTCCATGGGGCTGTTCTCTTCTGTGCTCGTCCTGGATTTCGGCACCACTGTGACAGTTTGTGTAGGTGGGTGGAGCACAGACGGACGGCAGGCCAGAACTGAGTTCACAAAACTCTCTTTTATTAAGCTTTTCAGCTTCTATATACACTCTCACACACACTCAGACACATGCACACACATCAGTCGTCTGGCTGGGGAGAGAGCTCCCTCTGCTCTCGCTCTCTCTCCTTAAATAGGGCGTGGTCACTGGGGAAGACACACAAACACATTAATTAATGTCAGGTGCAGTGATTCTGCCACTTACCTTCCCTGACTCCGCCCTCCGGTCACAGACCGATGCTTGACCACGCCCCCGCTGCCACACATTTAATTCAAGAAATTAACACAATTCCATAAATTAATACAAATAAGACCATCTAGTCAATTGTGACGAAGGAAATACCTCTGTATATAAGATGAGGTGCAATGGTTCAGGTTGCTCCCTGGTGGTCTAGTGGCTAGGATTCGATGCTCTCACTGAGGCCTGGGTTCAATTCCCAGTCAGAGAAAAGTCTTTGGGGGCAGCCATTGCCTGAAGGTTAGAGAAGCAGCCTTGGGCCAAAAGGGTTGCTGGTTTGATTCACAGGACCAGCAGGAAAAATGTGAGGGGAGTTGAGTGAATGAGCAGCACTTTCCCCTCCCTCTGCCTCATGGCTGTGGTGCCCTTGAGCAAAGCACCCAATCCCTGGGTGCTGTAGAATAGCTACCCATTGCTCTGAGTATGTGTGTGCTCATTGCTCACATGTGGGTTAAATGCAGAGGAAGAATTTTACTGTGCCTGAGTGTACTTGTGACAAATAAAGGCTTCTTCTTCTTCCAAGGTTGGTTCCATTTTCCATGATATCTTTTTAATGCAGAGCATCACTTAAGTGCAAAAACAAAATGAACAATAAATGAGCGATATGGTGTGTCTCAATCATTGAGCTGTATATTCCTGACTGTGCTGTATGTCATCATCGTCATCCTAAATATACCAGGTTTCCTTACAACACAGACATTCCTGCTTTTTCAGGGAGGAAATCAGGGAGGGTGTGTTAGTACACATGAGGCCAGTCTTCTGGCCAGACTGTTGTTGAGACACTTATAACTATATCTTAAATATAACAGTTTCCCTGTATGATGCATTTACAGTGTAGATATCTTTTTGCTCTTTCTGCTTTTTCAGGGAGGAAATCAGAGAGGGTGTGTTAGTACACATGAGGCCAGTCTTCTGGCACAGCATAAGTGGGTACAGATAATGGATGGATGGATGGATGGATGGATGGATGGATGGATGGATGGATGGTATAGACATTATTCAAAGTAACGTCCACTTCTGTTTCTGACAAATTCCCTTTTCTTTCATATTTTAGTCATCAACTTTAAGAAAAAGAAAAATGAAGTCCATTGTGGACCAAGGACTGGAACTGGCAGGATTGGCACATTCATATAGTGGAACTGGAGTGGCTCATCAAGAAGGTTGGCCAAATGTACCAAAACTTGCCTGCCAACAGTTTGGAGTTCCTCAACAAGCTCATGATAGCCTACCTACACCAATTCCAATTAGCATTGAGAATATTATTGCAGTGACATAGTTGACATGCAGCATTGTTAAACTAAGGAATTGTCACTGGAGTGTTGTTATTTGAAGGTGTTGATGTGATTGAGGAAGAGGCACTGCACACAGACAGATGTATCCATCCATCCATCCATCCATCCATCCATCCATCCATTATCTTTAACCGCTTATCCTGTGCAGGGTCATGGGCAAGCTGGAGCCTATCCCAGCTGATTATGGGCAAGAGGCGAGGTATACCCTGGACAAGTTGCCAGATCATCACAGGGCTAACACTTAGGCTACATCCACATGACAACGGCAACGAGATGTTATTAAAAAAATATCGCGTCCACATGGGCAACGGATCAGTAAAATATCAGGTACATATGGCCACTCTGGAACCCGTTCTCAAAAGATTTCGTTTTGGGGCACCCAAAACGCTGGTGCCGTGTGGACACCAGGCCGAAACGATAAACAATTTTATCGGATTCATATGAATCCATTGCCATGTGGACAGGGCCTTAGAGACAAACAACCATTAACACTCACATTCATACCTATGGTCAATTTAGAGCCACCAGTTAGCCTAATCTGCATGTCTTTGGGTTGTGGGGGAAACCCACACAGACACGGGGAGAACATGCAAACTCCACACAGAAAGGTCCCCATCAGACACTAGGCTCGAACCCAAAACCTTCTTGCTGTGAGGTGACAGTGCTAACCACTACACCACCTTGCTGCCCCATCAGATAGATGTATGAGAGTGTTAATCATTTGGCTTTGGAAGATGTGTGTATTTGGCTATTGTCTTATGGCATATTGAAATAGTGTAATGTTTCTGTGCAAGGCCATAGCTAGCTTTGAGGACACAGAGGCCCAGACCATGGAGTTTTTGGAAGATTTTGGTAACTCACTATGAAAACTGCTAATGTGTTCACAACTGACCACAGAGTAGCAAAGTCACTTTGATTTACCTTTAGACTTAATTGCCCATTATGCCTCGCTCTCATGAGGCATTATACTCCTAGGCTTAAAAGGGAACATTTTATTTAATAGCATTTATTCATTTCCTATTCAGATTTTGTAATGTTTCCCCTCAAACCTGCCCTCTCTCTCTCAAATAGCCCCTGTTCATATGCAAATTTGCTCTGCTCCTGCGCAAGCCATCTCACACTTATACCCTGTCCACACTATGGATTTTGTACCGATACGAAACTACTTTCGTACCGCAACACCTGTCCACACTAGCAACTATACCGGTACTGTAGCGGTATAACTATATCGGTACGAACAGGGGCGCTTTATCAACACCCGTGGCCCAGGGGCTACTGGGTTTTTTGAGGCCCCTCATAGGCTACCTGTCAACCCTACCCTTACCGTTGGCCAGGAAAACACTCTTATTTTATTTGCAATACGTGTCAAGCATTTACAGTGTAAGCGCGTAATTAGCCTAGAAGCCTACGATAGGTTACGTTTGGCTCAGCGTAGCTGCGCAAGGCCCACGCTCACATCGCTCAACACATCCGACCACAGAGGGAGAGAAGAACACGCGCATTATCATTACAGAGCCAGTTCTGATTATTACCACGGACAAGACAGTGATACTGCAGGGGCATGGCCAGAGATAACCACACATGCGCGCGTGCGCTATAATGTAGACCTACGTGTTGTAAACATAAAACACACACACCTACAGACAAGTCCTTTTAAAAAATAAAATACATAAAAATAGCTCGGCGGCATGAAAACAAAAATTCACTGCAAGTCAAGGTACTTGGCTCGGCGGCCACATGAAACGTAAACACCATGGACAGCGGCCAAACTCATAACTCTACAGACCGAAATACACGAAACCAAGTCCTACTAGGGTCTATTTTACCGATCTATGTTCAAGCATCATGCAAGTCTTCCTTCTCCTTGAATAAGACCGTGCATTCAACTGCCTTTTTGACATGACTGCATCGAAATACCACTTGCAACAATATTTCACGCACTCCATCAAGAAAAAAGTTAAACATGATGAACACAGGCATACTGTTTTGAGCATACGATTTTTTAAAAAGAAACTAGCTACATAAAAGTCCTTCAATAAACCCATCCTTTAGCGCAAATGAGCTTAACCTAGTTCAAAGCATGACGCTAGCAGTAGCTGCATAAGGCAAAATCATGTGGGCCTTTCATCAACAACAAGCCACAACGGGCAAACATTAATAATCAACTGTCCTTACCTTAAAACGTTGTCTTGACCACAGAACTTCTCAAGTATTTCACTTAAATCCACACGGGTTAACAACACACCCAACACAGCTAGCGAGAAATGTGGATATGCGCTAGCTTTGTATTGCTATTCCCCTCAGTATGCTTACTCTGTCTGCTGCCCGAACTGTGAAAATTATAGGCTAAAGTCTGTGACTTTAGGCAACGATTCTATCATTACCTGCATCTCTCTCTTTTTTTTCCTTTTATGCGCCCCGCTAACATGTGAACGCTTCATCTTAAGCCTCTAAATTTGTGTCTCAGTAGTCTGTAGTCTGCAGTCTTTGGTGCGCTTTCGTGCGTGACGTTACATTTTGTTACATTTTATTCTGGTACAGTTGTGGGTGTTCGTTTCGCGAACCACATCCACCATGTCTCTTACAGCAGGCTACTGTGCGCTCATTTATTTCTAACCTTATTTCTATCCGTACATTAATGTAGGCCCACGATTCCGACAGTTTATTATTTTATTAATATTACAAGGCCCTTTTACGAGGCCCCTGATTGGCTGTGGCCCAGGGGCTTGAGCCCCCCCTTAAAGCGCCGGTGGGTACGAAACCCACAAATGTATGGGTTTCGTACCGGTACAGTATCGGTACTGTAGCACTTCGCTGTAGTGTGGACAGATGAAGCGGCTCTGTATCGATACATAATGTGCATGTGCAAAGTCACACACCTCAATCGATGTCTTCGCTGAATAAAATAGTGAAGAACGGAGATTCGTTTGTTTCTTTCTCAACTGCCTCGCGCGTTTTATACAATTCAACTGAATAAATGACCACCAGAAATACAGACTGTACATTGACAACAAAAAGCACACACACATTGTTTCATCCGTACGGAAGCCGAGAGAGGCCCTTCATATAATCCTTTTTTTTATTCACCTTGTTATCCCGAGATAACAACATAATTAATTCAGGATCTCGAGAAAACAACACAACTAATTCGAGATCTCGAGAAAACAAAACCGTTATTCCGTGATCTCAAGAAAACAAAACAATTATTTCATGATCTCGAGAAAACAAAACAATTATTTCATGATCTTGAGTAAACAGCTGAGAAATGGTTCATTCAGGTGCACCAAGAGACTTGTGATATGCTGACTTTGGGGCTATTTGTCATTCTATATAGACACAACTTTGGTCATTAGAATGTCTGGAATAATCGATCACCTAATAAGGCAATATTTTGAGCAGGAGTTGACACAGGGAGAGATTGCATTAAGTCTTTTAATAAGGGATAATTTCAAAATTAGTCCGCGGCACCTCCGCAGAAGACTGGCCCGGCTTCATCTCTACCGACGGAGATACAGTGATCCAGCTGAGATCATGAAATAATTGTTTTGTTTTCTCATGATCTCGAAATAATGGATGCCATATATTCTCAGAAGGAAGTTACTCGGTAACCACGGAAACATTTCGCGCACGCGCATTTCAACTACCGTGAAAGAAAACCACAAACATTTCTCGCTGGTGTGGACAGATGCACTAAACTGTACCGGTATACTTTGTATTGATACAGTTATACCACTTTCGTACCGGTATAAGTGTGAACACAGCATCAGATTGCTTCATCCATCCATCCATCCATCCATCCATCCATCCATCCATCCATCCATCCATTATCTGTAGCCACTTATCCTGTACAGGGTCACAGGCAAGCTGGAGCCTATCCCAGCTGAGAGGCTGGACGAGAGGCAGGGTACACCCTGGACAAGTTGCCAGGTCATCACAGGGCTGACACAGAGACAAACAACCATTCACACTCACATTCACACCTACAGTCAATTTAGAGACACTAATTAGCCTTAACCTGAATGTCTTTGGACTGTGGGGAAAACCGGAGCACCCGGAGGAAACCCACACAGACACGGGGAGAATATACAAACTCCACACGGAAAGGCCCTCACCGGCCGCTGGGCTCAAACCCAGGACATTCTTGCTGTGAGGTGACAGTGCTAACCACTACACCACTGTGGCACCCCAGATTGCTTCAAATGCTTGTGAATTTGAGAGGACCCCGTTTATGGGATAACACAGCAAAATCTGAACATGAAATGAATAAATACTGCTCTCAAATTGAAAGACCATGCTCCTGATTACAGATGGGGGAGGAAAACACTTAATACTCAGAGAGTCTCAATCAGCATATTTGAAAATGAGTGTAATTTCACAGACTCCCGCTCAAGGGCGTGGGCTAGGGGAATTGGGCTGGTCACCTCTGATTAGAGGGTGTTAACATTCTATTGTGTTTCATAAAAATTTCATGCCATAGAGAAGTATCAAACAGACGACTCTACTTCAGCATCGACCTTGCAAGGTTCAGGATGATTTTGACCAGTAGATGGTGTTTTGAGCCATTTTCAACCCATAAAATGCATCCATCCATTCTCCTGACTATGAGTGAGAGGCTGGGTACACCCTGGACAAGTCACCAGGTCATTGCAGGGCTGACACATAGAGGCAAGCAACCATTCACACTCACGATCAATTTAGAGCCACCAGTTAGCCTAACTTGCATGTCTTTGGGGGAAACCAGAACACCCGGAGGAAACCCACACAGACGTAGGGAGAACATACAAACGCCATACAGAAAGAAGAAACCTTTATTTGTCACATGCACACTTCAAGCACAGTGAAATTCATCCTCTGCATTTAACCCATCTGAAGCAGTGAACACACGCGCACACACACCCAGATCAGTGGGCAGCCACACTAGAGCACCCGGGGAGCAGTCAGGGGTCAGGTACCTTGCTCAAGGGCAACTCAGCCCAAGGCCACCCCACGTCAACCTAACTGCATGTCTTTTGATTGTGGGGGAAACCAGAGCACCCGAAGGAAACCCACACAGACACGGGGAGAACATGCAAACTCCACACAGAAAGGCCCTCACTGGCCGCTGGGTTCAAACCCGGAACCTTCTTGCTGTGAGGCGACCATGCTAACCACTACACCACCGTGCTGCCACCATGAAGGGGAGATTGTCACCATTAACACTGGCATTGATGTGTTTCATCACAGTACAGTTCTGTCATTTAGTTTACAGCTCAAAAACACATTTAAGTGTGCAGTACCTCCTTAAGATTTATTTATTTATTTATTTATTTATTTATTCAGACATAAGTTACTATTTCATCTTAAGTGTAAGTCTAATGACCAATTGGATATAAGATACATGAAAAATGAGAATCGCTGTTGTATCTGAAAATAGTTCTGACACCAATTTGTCAAATTAGACACTGGATGTTGGTTTTATTGAAGCAAAATAATTATATTAAGTTTCCTTGTCATTCACATCGAGAGTTAGTTTAATTTTTCTCAAGTCTACTTCACATTTAAAGATCAAACTGATCACAAATCTGCATACCTCACTACGAAAGGGCGTATTCACACCAAAATGTGAAGCCATGCCTTTGAGCTCTACTGAATAAGACACAGCACTCTGATTGTTTCTGACCTAGTCAGTGAACTCAGCAGTGGAGGAATACCAATACTCCATACGGGAAACATCTCTATTCAGTAGAAGTCTCTGTTTCAGAGATAAAAAAAAAAGACCACGCAAAAAAAAAGGCAATTCAGTATTGAGACACTCATCTTTGGAAGCTTTTGTCCATCTTATATTTGCCTTTTTTTCTGGAGATATTTGAAAAAAAAAAAAGACATTTGGTGTAAGTCATTCTACTGTTACGGTCTCAAAAAATTAAATAAATAAATAAATAAATCTCTGTTTAGATGTTTCCCACACTGTAGAGGCACTCCACTTTCAAGCAACTGTATTCTCTATGAGACTTTATTCTCTTTTCAACTGTATTCTCTTTATTCTCTTTACGAGTTTCATGCTCGTGCCTGATTAAATGAAGAGGAAAACATGACTGAAGTAGACTGTAGAATTCCCCAGCATGAGCGACTCAAACTCCGCTTTCAGCAAGGTAGTGTGTGTGTGTGTGTGTGTGTGTGTGTGTGTGTGTGTGTACCCCATATCATCACTCATCTGTCTGGACAATAATTGTGTTTTTCACAGATGCTGGCATGTGAAACTGATTCATATAGTCGGTGTGGCCTTTTAGCCCTCACTCCCAGTTGGTTTTCAACTTGTAGAATGTTAACTAAGGAAATTCAAAGAATAAAGAATAAGAATAAAGTGCAACCCCAATTCCCAAAAAGTTGGGACACTGTGTAAAATGTAAATAAACCATAATAAGATGATGTACAAATCATGGAAACCCTATATTTCATTGAAAATAGTACAAAGGCAACATTTCAAATGTTGAAACGGAAAAATCTTATTGTTTTTGAAAAATATATGTTCATTTTGAATTTAGTGCCAGCAACATGCATGGAGCACATCAGGCAAGAGAAAGTCCCAGTTGCAGTGTTCTTCATCGACCACTCGTTATAGCAGCCTCTTCAATGTTTGATTGAACCTCTTGATGAGCCCATCTGTCTGTGGATGATGAAAAGAGGTTTTTAGATGTATTACCTTGCAGAAGCTGGCACAGGTCTAGCATCAACTTAGACATGAATGGAGTGCCCTTGTTGATGAGGAGGTCTCTGGGAATGCCAACCCAGCTGAAGAGGGCCATGAACTCATGGGGGATGTTTCTTGATATGGACTTTCGCAGGGGGATGGCCTCAGGATACCTTGTGGCATAGTCCACTATTACCAGGCTGTACTTGTGGCTTTGGGCAGACTTCGGGAGTGGCCCTACCAGGTCCATACACACCCACTCAAGTGGGACCCTGATGACGGTTAGGGGAATGAGATGTGCTGGAGCCGGCTCATAGAGAGTAGTATTCTGACACTAGGGACACCTCTGACAGAAATTATGCACCTCGGCAACCATGCCTGGCCAGTGGAACTGGTCCCAGATTTTCTCCAGTGTGTTTAGGGGTCCCAGATGGCCACTTAGCGGGTGGGTGTGGGCCAAGTGCATGACAGTGTCAATCTTCATGCGGGGCATGATGAGGAGATTGCAGGGCTTGCCATGGTAATTACATCAGAAATACAGCAGCCTATCTTTAACAACTCAGTCTTTGTCTCATCTGACCATACAGCTATCCTCCAGAACACTTTTTTCTTTGTCTGTGTGGTCAGCTTCAAACTTTAGTTAAGCTTGAACGTGTCAATTTTGGAGCAGGGGGTTATTTCTTGGATAGCAGCCTCTTAGTCCATGGTGATGTAAAGCTCACTGAACTGTAGACAGTGATCCATCAGCTTCCAGTTCATAGCAGGGCTGTGCCATGGTGGTTCTCCGGTTGTTCCTGACCATCCAAACCAATTTCCTTTCAGCTGATAGTGACAGTCTGGGTTTTACTGAAGTAAAATGGCTTGGCAAAGTGACTACACCTCACAATAACTTGCATACAATTGTTTGAATTGATCTTGGAATTTGCAGTTGTTTAGAAATGGCTCCAAGAGACATTCTGGAGTTGTGTATATCTGCAATCCTCTTTCTCAGATCTGCACTGAGCTCCTTGGACTTTCCCATTTTACTGTGTGTTGGTCAATCCAATGAGTGCTGTAAACAAACCCTTTTTATGAAGGCACAGAGAAGCTAGTAGCTGTAGTCAATCATGATCTCTAACAGGAAGTTAAGAGACCTCAGCCTTGGCAAGATAAAAGACATTTTGGAAGTTTCAGCACCTCTGAATTAATAATCTAAGTGAGCATATGTAAATTTTTGACCCTGTATGTATAATGTTGACCCTGTGTTGATTTCAGAAAACCCAAAGAAAATTAAAACTTGTGCACCAAATTCTAGTGTTTTTTTATTAAAGCTGTATGCTGTACAATGATTCTGCCACAGAAAAAGAACAGTTCAAAGAAATTACTGAAAGCCCAAATGTTGCCATGACATTCATGTCACTGTATGTAAACTTCTGACCACAACTGTAGAAGTCATAAAATAAGATTCATTTTAAGGCTGAAGTTAATGAACAATCTTGAATTACACAGATGTGTACCAGCAATTTCTGTGTGGTAGCAAGAAAAGGGCAGATTTCAGTTTTGTGCTTTATGTCCTAAATCACTACATGCTTTTTTTTTTTTTACAAATAGCAAATGGGAGAAAATCTAAATTTTTAAGAATATTTCAATCTCCAAAAACGAGTCTTCCCATTAATCCTATATTTTACAAAAAAAAAAAAAAAATTACCTGTACTTCCAGGTAGGCTGTGTTCATGCTGAAATGTACTGCAGTGGGCATTTTTTAAAAATATATTGGGTTTCAGTAATATTTGATGACTAGATTTCTAGATTTCACTTGTGGTGAAAAATGTAGAAACTATTAAAACGTACGGCGTAAGCAGGGCAAGGTATTGTAATCAGTGCTGCTTGTTTGTTGTTGTCTGTTTGTTTGGGTGTTTATCTGTTAACAATCTAGCGTCTAGACGGTTGCACCGATTGACTTCAAATTTTCAGGGTAGGTGTGCAATGGTCCATAGATTACCTGATTAAATTTTGGGGGGTAATTGGGTAAAGGTGAAGGTCAAGGTCACTGGAAAGATAAACCTTTTGGTCAAAATAACATTTTCCGTTATAGCTCAAAAATGGTTGCCGATAGACAGATGTTTACTATTATGAGCATGTAGGAACTCCCATATGGCCTTTCATTTGGCACCATGATCTTTGACCTCGGATGGCCTTGAAAGGTCACACTCAAGGTCACGGATTTTCAGAGGGCTGTAACTTGAAAACAGTTGATGGTAGACAGCTATTTACCATTATCAACTTATAGGAAGTGCCATATGGGCTTTCATTTGGCACCATGATCTTTGACCTTGAGTGACCCTGAAAGGTCAAACTGAAGGTCATGGGTTTTCAAAGGGCTACAGTATAACTTTAAAATGGTTCATGATAGCCTGATGTTTACCCTTATCAACATATAAAAAGTCCCATATGGGCTTTCAGTTGCCGCCATGACCTTTGACTTTGAAATGTCAGAATCAAGGTCATGGATTTTCATAGGACTATAATCTGACAGCTGATGATTGTGAAATATTACCATTATCAGCATATAAGTATAAAATAAGTGCTGCCAGGCGAGGTTTGTTTTGCCTGGCAACATTTGTTGATATTTTATTTTTTTTAACTAACTTAGTGAAAAAAAATTGAGTGGAGTCTGATGTGGTCTAATGTTTTTGTAGACTTCACATGTGCATTTATATGACACTTTTCTGCTCACCGCAGTTGTAAAGGGTAGTTATTTGAGTTTGTGTAGACTTCCTGTTAGTTTAAACCAGTGTGGCCATTCTTCTCTGACCTCACTCATCAACAAGGCATTTCCTCCTACAAAATTGAATGATTTTTGTTTTCCTCACCATTCTCTGTGCATGGACTGTTGTGTGTGCTGTGTGAGAAAATTCCAAGAGATCAGGAGATTCTGAAATAATCACTCAAAGCACCAACAACCATGCCACAGTCAAAGCCAATGAGATCACATTTTTTCCCTGTTCTGATGCTTCGTGTGACGTGCATCTGCATGATTTTATGCACTGTACTGCTGACTAGTTAATTGAATGCACAAAGAAGTGAACAGATATTCCTAATAAACTGGTCACTGAGTGTTCAGTTGTGGTCAAATCTCCATCCAGTCTGGATAAAACCATATGCCACTAAATTAAAATGCAATATCCTTGATGAACATGATATTAGCAATGACATTTGCATCCCGATAAATCTGAAAAGGTCAGTATGGGAAATTTTGATCTGTTTTGGGCCAGCTGTTCACTCTCCAGAGCTTTTTGAGAGCCTTTTCAGTGATGCATAAGGGTGGCCCTAAAGTAGCCCTGTGTACAGCTTCTTATGTATAACTGCATTTTGTATGTGCAAATCACTCTTTAATAACGCTGGTTTCTACCGAGGGGATTTGAACAGTCATGTTGAACAAGGGAGTAAAGATGAGACAATGAGGCTGAGCTATTTTTCTGAGCCTTACCCATAGAGAGAGGAGTGGCGGATGGATGGAGACGGAGAGAGGAAGCGAGCGAGAGAGATAATGATGAGTGAGACCATAGCTCTGAAGGCCTGTCCATAGCAATACCGTTAATCTAATACAATATATCTATTTAATTTTGTGAGTCGAGGCCTGTGCAGCTGTTAATCATTTTTAACACCTCTGGTATGACAAGGCACGAGGTTTAATTCATAGAGACGCAGAGAGAAGCTGGGAGAGAGGGAGAGAATGAAATGAGTAATCAGATTTAAGTCTGTGTATAGCAATTTAGACAATTGTGCATACATACTAAATAGACATCCTGCACCATGCACAAAAATAATAAATGACATTGAATATGCAAATGAAGGTATCTTCAATCTAAGTGAAAGTTATTCTAATTTAGTGCAGCATTATTCATCCCCCAAAAAAGTGATTCTTGACAAGTAATTATCATGTAATCTTTTTTTCATTTATTTCTGATTTGTAGTCATGAGATATATTAATTTGGCAGGGATAAAGATTGGTATGATTGAAGGAGTTGAATTATAATACTCTTAGTTTTACTGAAATTAGGTGAGAACAAATCCACATGGAATTAAAATGCAATATGGACTTGTTCTCTGTCACATGGAAGGAAATAAAAAAAACCCAGACAAATTTGTACAGCATTATACTTAATGCATTCCTTTCTTAAATTCTTATAATGAGGCTCCCGAGAAAATATGCTGTCTGTATCTGTCTGTATTTGTCTTTTAAAGAAAGTGGGCTACTTTAGGCTACACTGCATCATTATGTCCTGATTAAGAATGTGCAGGTGTCATGTTTATGAAATGATGAAAAGAGACAGGTAAATTCTGTGAATGGGTTTGCAGTATAATAGTATCATATTTTTGTCTCATTCGTTTAACTGGGTTCTCTTTATCTATGTAGCAAGTGTTCTAGGTAGGTGGAGCACAGAAGCACGGCAGGCCAGTACTGAGTTCTCAGTACCTCTTTTATTGACAGCTTTTCAGCTTCTACACGTTTACTTATATGCACATACACACACGCCACACACACGTGTTCTGGTCGGGAGAGACCCCGCTCTGCTCTCGCTCTCCTCCTTAAATAGGGCGCGGTCACTGGGGAAGACACACACACACATTAATCAACCTCAGGTGCAGTGATTCTGCCACTTACCTTCCCTGACTCCGCCCTCCGGTCACAGACCGACGCTTGACCACGCCCCCACTGCCACAATCTATTTTTAGGACTTGTGTGAAAATCTGATTATGTTTTACGTCATATTTATCCAGAAATAGAGAAAATTCTAAAGGGTTCACAAACTTTCAAGCACCACTGTATATGTAGTTCACATTACTGTATACTACAGCACTGTGGAGTTCTTGAACCTGATTGGTCAGAAGGTGTTAATTCATTTTCTATAACAGCAGATCTGACTTAAGTCATTAAAATTTATGTTAATCATTTCGAAATCATATCTTTAATTCACATGGACTTGAACGGCAGTTGCACTTTGTAATCTAAGACTAATATTTAAATGTTTAACAAATAAATGAATATATAATCGTTGATATCAACTTCAAGAGTAGGAACAGAGAGAAGGAACAACGTTCTAACATCTTGTGAACATTTCAAAACATTAAAAATAACAGGATAAATTGATAAACAAATATGTAAATTCATTAATAAATTAAACACTGTAATCATTGGCAAATTGTTGTGGTAGAAGAGGAATAACACATACACTTTCTGCTGTGGATGAAATTATAGCTTATATGCTGAACCCTTGGCACTACGGTGACTCATATTTATCAGATCCATTTCTAATTCACTTCTAATTCAGTCCTGCGATGTGCATGTTTAGTACAGAGGGAACTGTTTACTATGTGAAATACGGTAAAGTCACAAGGAAGAATATTCCCCCTGTTTTGTTCTGCTTTTCCCTGAGCAGGACTGGACTATAAACACTCTAATTACAGTTTTAAAACCCAATTCTATCTATCTATCTATCTATCTATCTATCTATCTATCTATCTATCTATCTATCTATCTATCTATCTATCTATCTATCTATCTATCTATCTATCTATCTATCTATCTATCTATCTGTGTGTGTGTGTGTGTGTGTGTGTGTGTGTGTGTTAAATTAACACTAACAAGGTATAAGCTCCTTTACAACTTCGAACCATCTGGATTAGTTTTCCTTAATGCTGTAGAAATCCAGGCAAAATAAATACACCAATATTATGTTATGAGAATGAGAAGTGGAATCGTGGTAAAGGCTTAATTAAAACCTGTGAGAGCTCATTTAATACTGCAGGTTCAATGAAGGAAGTGTTAATTCAGCATTAGCACTCTAAATCTAATTACTTCACAATGTCAAATTGTCCCTGAGACATGACTCTTATGTCATCTGGAAAAGTGAGAAAGCAAAACACATGTTATAACAACAAAAAAAAGTCAAGTGCTTTGTGAATATTGTGCTATATACTGTAATTTTAGCTGGACACAGTTGATGGGTGGCACTGATGTTTCTTCTCAATTTCTTGCTGAGCACAGCCTCTTTTTTAATAGATGATTGTCAGAGATGTTAAGTTAGGGTGACCAGATTTCCCTATTCTGAAACCGGGACACTTTGCGCACGACCATGCTCGTGCACGCACACCTTTTTTTTTTACGTAAACGTGACACTCAGAGAGGTGCTCTTATCATTTTGTTGAAGCTCACATTTATCAACATCTCACATGAAATAAAACAAACAGGCATTTTGTTATCTAGTAGTATAGTGGTATACAGATCAGTTAAATTATGGTCAGACAACAGATTTTGTAATGGCTGAGAATAGGCCAGGCTATGTCCGTAGGCCAAATTTAAACTGATTTATTTCACCTGTTTGTGAGAACACCAAGAAGAATGCATATGCACATGCAGGCTGTATCTCTAAAATTGTATGGACTATAGCATGAACTTAAAAAGTAGATATGTGACCTCAACATAGCCTAGGTCAGAATCAACCTTACTAACCATTCCCCACAACTGAATGAATAAAGCAAGAAGATGTGTACAAAAGTGAACACTTTAATGGAAGATGCAACAAGCTGTTCAACACAGCAATATGGCCAAACTGTCAGAATGGTATGTTAAACAGAAACAAAAAAGAGACAAGTGATTTGAGAATATACACTCAAACAAAACAGCAATAAAGGAGGAGAGGGGTGACAGACCGAGGAAAGCCCCCACAGGAGCGCACATCATTTGCAACATAGGCTACCCAACTCAGTACAAGAACAAAACACTTACAGTGTGTGCAGTAGGCTTCGTGCGCATTGTTCTGCACCTCTCGGAGGAAGGGGTAGGTGCCCTGTAAATCTTTGGAAAAGGTACATTTTCTTTTCGGCATAATTGCTGCGGCATTACTGCTGCTAGCTGCTAGACAAAGAACATTCGCGCCAGTTAATGTTTATTTTATTGTTGCATGGCAACACGCTCTTTTGTCTGGAATAATGTGGCTAAATAAACACCCATGCCACAGGGCCAGGGGGCAGTAACCAGGAAAGTTTGCGATTCCTGTCAGTTCATCAAAATAGTAAATGCAGACATTTCTCCGCTAATGATTCCCACGCTGCTCAGTCGCAAACATCGCGAGTGGCGAAAACCGGGACATATCCGTGTCCCGACAGACTTTTGTCGGGACTCGGGACACACAACCCCAAATCGGGACTGTCCCGGTAAAACCGGGACGTCTGGTCACCCTATGTTAAGTAATGAAGAACTAAGAAAATCACAGTGCTGTGATTATTGAGAATCAAGTGGCCGGTCAACTGTCTGTTACATCAAATGACTAATGCCTTATACACATTTCTGTGTGGGCATTCTGGGCAGATTTTTTTTCTTTCTGCACAGGAGCATAATCAGATGTTCACAACTATGCCCATATGTTGCCTCTAAAGTTAGAGATATAGTGGGTAGTGTTTCCTCTTCACATGATTCAGGAGTTTCAGATTTTCCTGTCTCCATGTGGGTTTCATCTGGGTTCTCCAGTTTCATCCCACCTCTGGGAAACATGCCAGTAGGTGCACTGGTTAAGATAAACCATTCTGTGTGTGTGTGTGTGTGTGTGTGTGTGTGTGTGTGTGTGTGTGTGTGTGTGTGTGTGTGATGTCCATGATGGACTGGTGTCCCATCCAGGATGTAGCCTATTCCCGAAATAGACTCCAGGTCCGAATCCAGATAAAGCACTTAGTGAAGATAAATGAATGAATGACACTTACTGAAATGAAAATTCATCAGAAATAGCCTACACACCTCAGTAGGAGGTGATGAACCCTAGAGTGATAGGTACAAAAATATTTGCCCTGGTGTTGCTTGACTAGGATAAACAGTAATTCATGCAGAAAAACATATAGCATATAAATAGTATACTGTAGTATACTAAAATGTATACTGTTCTTACTCATTAAGTGACATTGGGCAGACCTAACAACCTGTGCCAATGCCCCCCCCCCCCCCGTCTCTTCCCTCTGTCTGTCTCTTTCTGTCGAGTTACATGTCGATCCTGAGACATCAGTGATGCTTTTTGCTCCTTTGACCTGCCTGATCCATCCTGATGCCCTACATCTGGCTGAAGTCTCATCACATCGCTCCTGTTGAGAACAACCCCATATGGACAGTTGAAAGTCGCATTTGGAAGATGGTCTGGACACTTATAGTTTTGCTATTATGGCTGAGGACTACTGGCACGGTGGTGTAGTGGTTAGCGCTGTCGCCTCACAGCAAGACGGTCCTGGGTTCCTGTCATGCGCCGCCCCGGACATCCACTCCGGAGATTATGGATCTCTCATGCCAGCGCCGATCCGGATCTGGGACAGGAATTCCTTCTCACCCGTATTCACTTCCTGGTTTTCAAAGGTGTGTATAAATAAGCCATTTTCAGACTCAGACTTTGCCAGAACATCTTGTTTGCTTCTTTAGCCATTTCTGTGCCTCTCTTACTGTTCATGGTTGTTCTCTCTAGTGACTTGTTCTTGGGTTTTGCACTAGCACTCTTCTGGTTCATGGTATTTTTTGCACTAAGGGTCTTTTCTTGTTCATGTTTTTTTGCACCAGCGTTTTTGTCTTTGCCTGTCTCATGTTTTTGTCAAGTTGTTTGTCTTATTTTGTCTGGACTATTTTTGCCATTTGTTTTTTGTCCTGTTTGTTTACCTTTTTGCCACACCCTTTTTTCCCTGAATTAAATCATATTATTTATTGGATTACTATCTGTGTTCTGCTTGTGGAGCCTAACTTCACCATACCATGGATCCACAAAGTGAGCACAGAAGCACAAGCACAAACGCACTGCCGCACGAAGTGCTGGACAACCCTGATGTTAAAAAGAGTAATGAGCTCATTGCATTCCAAAGTGAGGAGCACAGGCCTCACCCATGGTGCACCAAGGCCTGAAGAGAACCAACGCCCAAAACTGGGTCTGGAGCTACACCACAACCAGCGGACAAAACATCCATCCATCCGTTATCTGTAGCTGCTTATCCTGTCCTACAGGGTCGCAGGCAACCTGGAGCCTATCCCAGCTGACTATGCCTGAGAGGCGGGGTACACCCTGGACAAGTCGCCAGGTTATCGCAGGGCTGACACAGAGACAAACAACCATTCACACTCACATTCACACCTACGGTCAATTTAGAGCCACCAATTAGCCTAACCTGCATGTCTTTGGACTGTCGTGGAAACCGGAGCACCCGGAGGAAACCCAAGCAGACACGGGGAGAACATGCAAACTCCACACAGAAAGACCCTCGTCGGCCGCTGGGCTCGAACCCGGACCTTCTTGCTGTGAGGCAACAGTGCTAACCACTATGCCACTGGCGGACAAAACACTCAAACAAAAAACAAACAGCAAATACACAAACACAAAAATAGGAAAAAATAAAGGAAAATGACGAAAAGCTCCGGTGAGAAGCGGCAGCCAAAACGCGCACAGCGTACTCTCAACCAGAAACGGAAAATTGACTTGACTTTATAGTCCCAGAAAGAGTTTCAGTGCGCCTTGGTGTCGATTTCAAAGCGCGACTCGGTTTAGGAAGCGTCCGTCCAATCTGGCAACCCTGCTCCTCCTCTTCCACCTCCTCCTCCTCCTTCTTCTCCTCTTCATTTGATGAAAGCTTTCAACTCAGTGCGTGTGCACTTTTCGCGACGGTGCGATCGACACTGCGCTCTCCGGAACTTGGAGGAAGAGTTTAATTCTGACTGTCCTGAGAAGAGAAGAAGAGAAGGATTCAGAGTAGAGTGCGCGGAGAGAGAGTGTGTTTTCAGCGATGCGGAGAGGAAACGGATTCTCTGTGGTTTGGCACGGGCTTTCCTGCGCCCTGTTTTTGCTCTGTTTCGGGATGCCGGTCAAGGCGGACATAAGTTGCCGGTTTTGTCAGCCGGTGGGAAAGGGGCGCCCGAGGCAGCTTGTGCTCAACATGGACGCTTCTCTTACTGCAACAGGCGAACTTGGTGGACACGGACATGCTTTCGGCGTTGAGTACAACCGCGCGCCTGCGCCCGAGGCTGAATGGTTGAGTTTATCCAGGCGCAAACGGAATACTCGTGCGCAAGAGCCGCTGGAGACAGCGCGCAGCAGCCGCAACGGAGCGCCACGAAAAGCCTCCACGCGCAGCGCGCGCCCCGGTGCCATCCTAATGACACTGCTGAAGGAAGAGCGCGCGCGCAGAATGCGCAGGGACTCCCCAGCATCCCGACGGGTTCGAGGTGAAAGATCACTCAGGTGGAGTAAAGATGAGTTGCAACTCACCAGCTCGACATTCGCCCTGAGCGGAGATTCGGCTCACAACCAAGCCATGGTGCACTGGTCCGGCCAGAACAGCAGCGTGAGTCTTATAACTTACTCATCCCAGAAAGCATTAGGTTCCCTCATCCTCTCCATCATCAGCATCTCTTCATGCAAAACAGACAAAAGTGCGTGCGCACTCTGTCCCCTGTGCGCAGTCCGATATATCGTTTCTGCACCGCGGTCCTGGACTTTGTGATCACAATCTTAAAATTAGACATTACCGATATGGTGCAGTGAGCATCCTGATTTATCAGACACATTGGAGAATTTTTGAGTTCATTTTGCAGCTTCAATCAGCGCACTCTTTCTTCTACATCTATATAGGCTTGATGGAGATAGAACAGGTTGAGCTGATAGGGCCTTGCCCCAGGACCACTTTGGTAGTATTGGGGCTCAAACCCCTGACCCTCTGATCAGTAACCCAGAACCATTAAAGAATGCACCGAGTAGATCTTTACTCAAGTCAAATCAGGAGTTCACTGTGCATTTCAATCCTCATCTGTCCATCATTCAAACCTGGCCTGATATTTTGCCCTTATCATGCAGCTCTAATGCACAAATGCACGGCTTGTTTATATCCTGTGGAACCTTGTCTCATTAACTATTTATACAGATTTGACCAAGCAAGAGGTTTTGTCACTGAATTTCAAGTTATTAAAGCTCTTAGAAAAGGTATGGCTTCAAGACATATCTCTAAACCACAAACTTAACCTTTGTAAGTTTTTATTCTCGGTTTGCTCTGAGCTTTTCGTTTTTTATCTGATGATATGGATGACTCAGAGTATCAGCTGAAAATCAATCTTATCTAAATCAGATACTAGATACTGATATCCTTTTAAGTCAACTTTATGCAAGCCAAATTATGCCAGATTCATGTTTGGCTTTAAGACAAAGGATCAATGGAGCGCAAGTCAATATCATACAGCAGAAAAATACGAATACAGGAAAACCTGTTGACTCTGATCTTGTATCATATCAGCACAACGTTTCTGGTTAGTGTTGGGCCTGTTGCTGAAACTCAGTCCTGTTTTTAGCTATGTGAACTGAGTGAAGCGAATTCTTACAAAATTGCATGAGACCATGGCGGTCTTGTGTTTGTGTGGGATTTTAGGTGATGCGTACATAAATTTGGATCAGATCACATTGTGTCTTAGTCAGACATTATGTTTAAAATTCATGTCAGTCCTATTTAACACTCGATTGTACAAATTTGGACACTGATTTTGTCTTAAAGCAATTAGAAATTCTTCGAACTCGAATAATGTTATTTTGAGAAAAGCTTCCAAACAAAATTCTCTTGTGAATTTAAACACTTCACAAACACAAATTGCTGTAAAACTGCATGGTTTTATTTTTTATTTGTTTTTCCCTTCTGGCTAGACTCAGGAACAGCTAATTCTTTATTAGTCACAGTACAATTATGGTTCAGTGTTGGATTCTGCAAACTTTAGGCCAGAATAAAGATGGACTCTGATAAGTCCTGTCATTTCTTCTTCTGCAGGTGCAAAAATCTGTCTTTTTTTTTTTTTTTTGGCTCTTCCAAGCCTGAGCGTCTTTGTTACACACCTTAATTGAATTTTCCCCATTTTGCAGTGTGAATAGCAAGAATCAATACATGAACTTTTTGGGGAGGATTTTTTATTCTCCTGTAAGTATGCAAGACCTAGACGAGAAGCTTAGAAGGGGTTGAATAATAATAATAATAATAATAATAATAATAATAAAAAGCATGTGTTAAAATTCCAGTCTTTCTGTATGGGATAATGCAGCACAGAAAGTATTCGTAACTGTGTGAATGCATCACTAAACAAAAGGGGAGGCTTTTAATGGCTGTGTCATGCACAAATGTAAATAGTTATTAATGGAGGTATAAAGCTGTGGAGTGTTTACACAGACGCGAGGAAGGTTTATACACTAATGTGGAAAGAAAGTGTGTGTGTGTGTGTGTGTGTGCGCATGTGGTGCAGCTCATGGAAGGGTCGGTCATCTGCTTTCTCACCACAGTCTTGCCACCATTCTTCACACACACACACACACACACACACACACACACACACACACACACACACACACACACACATACACACACTTACTTCCACTGAGACAGATGGACCACACTCCTGAAGATGCCCAGAATCATGTTTCTCTCCACAGCTTCTACATGCAGCAGGGCTTGCTGATAATTTAATAATAATAATAATAATAATAATAATAATAATAATGTAAGCTGATTCTTGTAATGATGATGGATTGCTGCCGTTATCTTGAAGTGTCGTTATCTTAAAGGATGTGATGATGAGCCAAAATTATTTAGTTCCAGGGTTTAGAGCTTCTCTCCTGTAATAGTTAAAGCTTTCTCATCCATAACTAGCATTAATTAAATTTAATTAAATTAGTGTTGATTAACTGAATAGTTTGGTTTAAATTAGTTGAGTTAGTGTTGGGTGATATGATGATATCGATATTGTGATAAATTATGTCACAGTGCACTTTTCTGAGATCGCAAATACTATGATGATATTTTTTTAATTCTAAAAGTACAAACTGACTTGAAGGAGGTGATTTGATAAACTTTTGTACTTGAAAGGTGCTTTTTTGGTGTAAAAATTTTCTCATCTCATTTCATTATCTCTAGCCGCTTTATCCTGTTCTACAGGGTCGCAGGCAAGCTGGAGCCTATCCCAGCTGACTACGGGCGAAAGGCGGGGTACACCCTGGACAAGTCGCCAGGTCATCACAGGGCTGACACATAGACACAGACAACCATTCACACTCACATTCACACCTACGGTCAATTTAGAGTCACCAGTTAACCTAACCTGCATATCTTTGGACTGTGGGGGAAACCGGAGCACCCGGAGGAAACCCACGCGGACACGAGGAGAACATGCAAACTCCGCACAGAAAGGCCCTCGCCGGCCACGGGGCTCGAACCTGGACCTTCTTGCTGTGAGGCGACAGCGCTAACCACTACACCACCATGCCACCTGTAAAAAATTTATTTTTTAATATATAAACCTGCTGTATTGCTGGCAGTTTGTGAGCAACCCTATATATCATAGGAACATCTTCAAGAATTGTGATATTATCTATTTATTTATTTATTTTTAAAAATCATATTGCCCACCCATAAGATCAATAAACATCCTTACCGTCAGGTGTCAGCGGTTTTCTGATTATTTTGTCCCTTGATCTCAAAAGTAACTGATTAAATTGTAATTGTATTTTCATTTCATGGTAAAATATTTATTCCTGAATATGTGTTCAGGTATTGTAATATTTTATTTAACCATATTTTTCAACCCTCAATGGATGAAAAATTAGAATAGCATGTACGTTACAAGCTTGAATCAATTCTGATTTTTTTTACGTTTTGTTTGTGAATGACTGTATGTTGATGCTTGAAGATGGTTCTTATTCCTTAAAGTGTGTAGAAACGAACACAGATTTAAATGCAAAATGTTGAATCAGCTTCATCTGCAGGGAAACTAGTTCTTGCCCATTAGTTCTTTATTTACATTGCATGTGATACACACCAATTTATGCACATATACATCTAAATTCAATAAAACATACCCTAATTGATGCAGGAGTTGCAATAGTGAGCGAGTAAAAGGAAAGTATTCAGTAGGCAGTCCATGATCCTGGAGTGAAGAGGCGCTTTGTTCGAGGTTGGTGGAAAAAAAAAAAGTCCCCCCCCCCCAAGCTCTTGAGAGATCAAGAGTAAAATGGTATCAAAATCAAAATGGAAGAGTCTCCCAATGGTATTTATGTGAAATATTTATAACTAGATTTTATTCACTTTCGAACAAGAACACTTCAGATGTAATAAAAGCTTTATTTATAAACATAGGTGCTTCCATCCTAAAAAATAAATAAATAAATAAAAATCCTTAATACATATAAACACAGTGCTGAAAGAATTGAATCCGCCATTAAAAAGCAGAGTAAAATGAACCAAATCATGTCGAGCCTGTTTTGCTGCAGATTTATAATTATATAATTTACAAAAAATGTCTGATGATTTCCATGCGTATTTACATAAGTAGCTGATCTGAACAAGAGTCCTCATTCAGGTCAGAGCATCATAGTGGACGTGAATGCACCTATCACCTGCTACTGGTTAACTGAAGGACTGATACTGGCCAGTCATACTTGAAAGAAAAAAAAATAAAAATAAAAAAATCCATCATTTTAGTGGCAAAATAAATGAGCAAGTATCACAAGCTTTAATCATGGAAATGATTTGCATTGGAGATTACCTAACCTCTCATCAGTCGATCGGATCAAGACGAGAAGGCAGATGAGCCCAGATCCGCAGCTTTGGCAGTTGTTATAGTTATTACTGGCAAAAGAGCTGTGTGGGTGCGAGGAAAAAAAAATACCACTGATATGCATATAAACAATAAAGTGTCATAGAAGACTTCATTTTAAGGCAATATATTTTTATTCTATCTACATTGACTGTATATGAGCAATCTCATGCACCCACTGGCTACTCTACTACTAGGATATCAGCTCATATACCGTGAGTAGAGAAAAACAAAATGGAAGAATGTTTTGCTGAACCAACCAAGGACAAAATAAAAACTGTACTTGAGAAAAAAAAAGCAACAAAATATGGAATGAAAGTATTTGATGGTAAGAACATATCCTTTTATTTTTCAAGAATTATAATTATTGCATTTTTCACAAATTGCTACTGTCATTTCGCCGGTTTGTTTACATTCTAAGCAGAAATGATTTTGTCGGACATTTGTATAAAGTTTTTATTTATCAGATTTGCAAAAAATAACAATAAAAATGCTCTGTTTCTCAAAGCCCAGTGAATGTGCATAGAATAAAACAGTTATTCCACTCAATCTCGTCGTACATGGCTTATAGCCAACTCGCTATGCGCCTCGTCAGCTATTAGCTCATGTACGACTCGATTTCATTGAATAATTGTTAAGTATCCCTGTTCAGATGGAATTCCTTTTGCATAGGAAGTAGGCTGATAACATTATTGCTGAAATGTAATAATAATAATAATAATAATAATAATAATTCTGTTTTTATATAAATAAAGTTTGCTAGAGGTGCTGTTATAGAAATAAAATGATATAAAGTAATGTAATAGAATGCACAGGATAAACTGGAAGGTGTAGTGAAAATATAAGTCCAAAAATAAGCATAAAGAGAGTTCGAAAGTAATAAAAGGAAAATTAAAGGACAAATATCAAAACAATGGAATACATTGCCAAATTTATTAATAAATAAATAAATAAATAAATAAAATACTAAAGCGCTAGATCTTTATCAAATCTATATTGGAATGCCAAATTAAAATGATACTAGATACATATTGGCATGTTAATAAAGACATAAGAATAGTGTTTGAGTGTTTTCGTAAGTTTGTACTCACTCCATTAAGAACTCTTTTGTGTTGTCTCTATCATATGTCATATTTCATGGATGGAGTGTGAAATTTGCACAAAAGCCAGACAAATTTGAATGATAAGTCTCAAAGCCCTTAATTCTCTGAACTGTAATCCTCTCTCAGTTCCAGTTTTTTTTATTTAAAATTTTTAAGTTTCTTTTTTTAAAGTTTGGCATATGAATAACTTCATATTTATACTATCAGTTATTTCTAATTGTGAAATAGATAGCTAATTTAAAATTGTATTGACATGGACAGTACAGTTGTGAGCTCAGTGTGATAATTATGCTGCCATGTCAACATAATTGATATGCATGCAGTGCCGTCTTTGAAGGAGAACTGAAGGCAAATTTTTTATTATCAAAATTCTGTTTATGTCATTTTATTAAATATAGGAATGCATTTTTGACAGCTATTTTTTCACTACTATAGCAAGTTATGAGTGTTTGAAATACGCTATGTAATATATCAGTCCATATGTCAAAGCAATGGCCGTAAACGAGATTCATTGAGACCTGTGCGAGACATCGTAGGACGGAAGTAAAACGTACAGCGCAAATCAAAGTGACATACAAATGCCAGCATTGTCAAAAGATGCGCGCGCCCTCCTTCGAATGCTGATGTAATCAAGCCGGAAGTTTTGTTTGTTTTGATAGCAATCAGGAAAGTTTGAAAAAAGTCAGCAGTAATCGTCATTTAAACTCGTTTTTGTGCAATATTTTGTTTGGAAAACAGTTCATTTGGTGGAATAAATGTGACACAAGATGCCGAGTACGTGTTTTGCACCTAGTTGTGGTCTGGCTGAGGGCCTCTACATGCTCTTGCGACAAGGCTTTCGCAGATAGCTTTTCGCAGACAGTTGTAATTTATCGTTGAGCGGGGAGTAATAGGCGTGCGCGATGTTATTCACCGCCACAACGCAAGGGGGCGCAAAGTCGCAAAATCGCTCGGAGTAGTTGGTGGGTGTGGTTAGTGGAGTGTTTATCCTCCGGTTACTTATAATGACTAGAACTGGAGTCGTATAGATGTACGTACTTCCTCACTTCCTCGATCAACCGCTCTTTGTGCTGCTCCATCTTCGCTCGTGTTTTTAAAAATGGCGGTAGTGAAAACAAACCAAACCGGGAAAGTAGGGAAGCGGAAGTGCGTGTACAGCGGATGTAGAGTGGACCAATCAGAGCCCTCTTGTCTGCGATGCTGTCTGCGAGGCTTCTGCGGTGGTCACAATTTTTGGGAGGTGCGCGCAGAGCGTCTGCGAAGGGGGGGGGCTACGCAGACGCCATCTGCGTCACCATCTGCGAGGACTGCGTTGTCAGCATAAATTGGCCTTGACACTTCACATTTTGAAGTCTCGCACAAGTCTTGTGAAGATCGCGCAGATAAGCGACGCCTGCCATGGACCAAACGAGCTAAATTCAACATGGCTATAAACCGAATAGGCCGAGAAGTATAATATTTAATTGCAATTAGTTGTCAATACGAGTCATGAAATAAGGTTAGTAAAACCAAAAAACTTAATTGAATAACATGTTAATTAAGAAATAAAGCAAGTTTAAAAATGACTTCAGTTCTCCTTTAAGTTTGGCACCTTGATAGAATGGCTGTCTCTTCTGACCAAATGCAGGTGTAATGTTTAGGGATAGGGCGGCACGGTGGTGTAGTGGTTAGCGCTGTTGCCTCACAGCAAGAAGGTCCGGGTTCAAGCCCTGTGGCTGGCGAGGGCCTTTCTGTGCGGAGTTTGCATGTTGTCCGCGTGGGTTTCCTTTTGAGATCAAGGGACAAAATAATCAGAAAACCGCTGACACCTGACGGTAAGGATGTTTATTGATCTTATGGGTGGGCAATATGATTTTTAAAAATAAATAAATAAATAGATAATATCACAATTCTTGAAGATGTTCCTATGATATATAGGGTTGCTCACAAACTGCCAGCAATACAGCAGGTTTATATATTAAAAATAAATTTTTTACAGGCGGCATGGTGGTGTAGTGGTTAGCGCTGTCGCCTCACAGCAAGAAGGTCCAGGTTCGAGCCCCGTGGCCGGCGAGGGCCTTTCTGTGCGGAGTTTGCATGTTCTCCCCGTGTCCGCGTGGGTTTCCTCCGGGTGCTCCGGTTTCCCCCACAGTCCAAAGACATGCAGGTTAGGTTAACTGGTGACTCTAAATTGACCGTAGGTGTGAATGTGAGTGTGAATGGTTGTCTGTGTCTATGTGTCAGCCCTGTGATGACCTGGCGACTTGTCCAGGGTGTACCCCGCCTTTCGCCCGTAGTCAGCTGGGATAGGCTCCAGCTTGCCTGCGACCCTGTAGAACAGGATAAAGCGGCTAGAGATAATGAGATGAGATGAGATGAGATGTTTAGGGATGTATGGTATGAGTACAACATGAGTAACCGTTAGTCAATCAAGGGCATCGTGGAACAATTTATTTAGCTCGGTTTATGTTGGTGTACTGCTTGTAATGATCCTGTAATGCTGAGTTTTATGTTTGTGATGGCATAGCGTTTAAACAGTATCGTTAATAAAGCGTGTGGGAAAGTAAGTGCACATTGCTCAGTGCTCACATAATTGAAGTGCTCTCATACATGACATCGTCTCTGCACACTCAATTTGGTGGTCTGTGTTTGCAAATTCCTTTGTATATGTGAATTTTAATGATAATTTTTAGCATACTGCATTGTGTGCTTAGATTGGCCTATCCATCCAGCCATCCATTATCTGTAATCACTTATCCTGTGCAGGGTCGCAGGCAAGCTGGAGCCTGTCCCAGCTGACTATGGGCAAAAGGCAGGGTACACCCTGGACAGGTCGCCAGGTCATCACAAGGCTGACACAGAGACAAACAACCATTCACACTCACATTCACACATACAGTCAATTTAGAGCCACCAATTAGCCTAACCTGCATGTCTTTGGACTGTGGGGAAACCGAAGCACCTGGAGGAAGCCCATGCAGACACGGGGAGAATATGCAAACTCCACACAGAAAGGCCCCCGTCGGCCACTGGGCTCAAACCCAGGACTTTCTTGCTGTGAGGTGACAGTGCTCACCACTACAACACCGTGCTGCCCCTAGGCTTTGGATGTTGGTATCAGAGCATTTTTACGAGTATGGTATTAAGACCAATATCAGTATCAATTCATCCTGAGTAATGATAAGAGTATTGTGTCTGTTGGATATAGCGATATATAATATAACTCATTCGGGACATGTATTTTTGTCTAATCATTTCTAATCATTTTTGATTGACTAATTAAGCAAACCAGAGCTGATTATTTTTTTCTGGCAGTGCTTCAGGCAGTCAGTAACAAGCGAAGTGCAAAAAAGTTCTAGTTAACATTGCAAAATGCACCACCAACACCAATTGTCGCACACACGAGACTAGCTTCCGTTGCCGTCACAGCATACTAAAATCTATTTTTGGCTGCTTTTTTGCATGCAAAGTGTGAGAAGTGCTACATTTGCAGGAATAATGAGGGAGAATAGGTCGGATTTTGCAAAGCTCAGTCTCTGGCTTTCATCCTTCTTCCTGAAAACATGCCTAATTGGATGGTTTGCAAGATGCAGTCCAGAGTCAGCACAGTTCAAACAGCAAACACGTAACAGCAAGGTGTTTTTCAGAGTTTAAAAAGTCATAACAAATTGTGGTGTTCACACAAGTATCTTTTCTTTTTTATACAAAGACCTTGCATACTTGTTTATCTTGGCTTCACGTTGTAAGTACTTATGCAGTGCTGAACCACTCTCAGTCAGGTAGTGAAACACTTTTCAACTCAATATTAGAACATTTTCATGGTATAAGCGTATGGTAATAAACCAACTTAACTTCCAACAAGCCCTTCCTGGATTGTAAACTTGATACTGAAATTGATTTCCTAAATAAATATACAGTATATACAGTGGTGCTTGAAAGTTTGTGAACCCTTTCGAATTTTCTATATTTCTGCATAAATATGACCTAAAACATCATCAGATTTTCACACAAGTCCTAAAAGTAGATAAAGAGAACCCAGTTAAACAAATGAGACAAATATATTATACTTGTTAATTTATTTATTGAGGAAAATGATCTAATATTACATATCTGTGAGTGGCAAAAGTATGCGAACCTTTGCTTTCAGTATCTGGTGTGACCCCCTTGTGCAGCAATAACTGCAACTATTACGTTTCTGGTAACTGTTGATCAGTCCTGCACACTGGCTTGGAGGAATTTTAGTCCATTCCTCCATACAGAACAGCTTCAATTCTGGGATGTTGGTGGGTTTCTTCACATGAACTGCTCGTTTCAGGTCCTTCCACAACATTTTAATTGGATTAAGGTCAGCACTTTGACTTGACCATTCCAAAACATTAACTTTATTCTTCTTTAACCATTCTTTGGTAGAACGACTTGTGTGCTTAGGGTCGTTGTCTTGCTGCATGACCCACCTTCTGTTGAGATTCAGTTCATGAACAGATGTCCTGATATTTTCTTTTAGAATTTGCTGGTATAATTCAGAATTCATTGTTCCATCAATGATGGCAAGCCATCCTGGCCCAGATGCAGCAAAACAGGCCCAAACCATGATACTACCACCACCATGTTTCACAGATGGGATAAGGTTCTTATGCTGGAATGCAGTGTTTTCCTTTCTCCAAACATAACACTTCTCATTTAAACCAAAAAGTTCTATTTTGGTCTCATCCATCCACAAAACATTTTTCCAATAGCCTTCTGGCTTGTCCACATGATCTTTAGCAAACTGCAGACGAGCAGCAATGTTCTTTATGGAGAGCAGTTGCTTTCTCCTTGCAACCCTCCCATGCACACCATTGTTGTTCAGTGTTCTCTTGATGGTGGACTCATGAACATTAACATTAGCCAATGTGAGAGAAGCCTTCAGTTGCTTAGAATTTACCCTGGGGTCCTTTGTGACCTTGCTGACTATTACACGGCTTGCTCTTGGGCTACATCCACACGACAACGACAACGAGATGTTATTTAAAAATATATCGCATCCAAATGGGCAACGATCAGTAAAATATCAGGTCCATATGGCAACGCAACGCTTGCTGAAAACGATGCAATACACATACCACACCTCTAGGGGCGCTGTAAGACAGTCCCTTCGGAGACACCAGAACAATAGAAGAAGTAAGGACGCATGCGCATAAACTATTATGCGCGAGACTTCATATTAGCCACAAAGTCAGGAAAATCTGTTCGTAAAATTACATTATAATGACCAAATACAATGAAAAGTATTTTTCCAGTCTCACCTGTGAAAGGTAATCCCATGTGATCTCGTTTGGACGGCAAACCTGTTGGTACAGTTAAACGCAGCTAATCTTTATTCTCCGCTTTGACCTCTCCAATATGGCGGCCAGGATGACGTATGATTCTACGCAGAAGGTGGCGTCTTTAATGGTCTGGAATAAATTGAATGCTACACGTTGATGGATTAATTTGTTGTTTCTCACCTGTGAAAGGTAATCCCATGTGATCTCGTTTGGACGGTAAACCTGTTGGTACAGTTAAACGCAGCACATGAATCTTTATTCTCCGCTTTGACCTATCCAATATGGCGGCGAGGATGACGTATGATTCTACGCGGAAGGCGGCGTCTTTAATGGTCCGGAATAAATTGAATGCTACACGTTGATGGATTAATTTGCTCTTCTACGCCCTTTTTGAGGAATGTATTGTAAGACTAAAACCAACATCTGAAGAGGTGAGATCGCTCCTTTTTTTCCCTATTTTTGCTGGCAGGATTGACTCTGCCCTAAGGGCAGAGTCTCTCTCTCTCTCTCTCTCTCTCTCTCTCTCTCTCTCTCACTTTGCACCATTACACAATAAATATTCACAGTGAAAATATTTTGTAAGCGCGTTTCATGAACCAAGTTATAGGATTTGTTGACAACTCGCATCGAGTTCGTTACACTTCTACCCGGCATGAAGCACTCACAGTCATGTGGTTGTGATGTCATCGTAAACAAATCCGTTCTACTCATCCAGACGACTTCACAACGGCAACGTTGCCAGATCTTTCCACTCTGGAACCCGTTCTCAAAAAGATTGCGTTTTGGGCACCCAAAACGCCGGTGCCGTGTGGACGCCAGGCCTAAACGATAAGCAATTGTATCGGAGTCACCTGAATCCGTTGCCGTGTGGACAGGGCCTTGGACTGATCTTTTTTGGTCAACCACTCCTGGAGAGGGTAACAATGGTCTTGAATTTCCTCCATTTGTACACAATGTGTCTGACTGTGGATTGGTGGAGTCCAAACTCTTTAGAAATGGTTTTGTAACCTTTTCCAGCCTGATGAGCATCAACAACGCTTTTTCTGAGGGCCTCAGAAATCTCCTTTGTTCGTGCTATGATACACTTCCACAAACGTGTTGTGAAGATCAGACTTTGATAGATCCCTGTTCTTTAAATAAAACAGGGTGCCCACTCACACCTGATTGTCATCCCATTGATTGAAAACACCTGACTCTAATTTCACCTTCAAATTAACTGCTAATCCTAGAGGTTCACATACTTTTGCCACTCACAGATATGTAATATTAGATCATTTTCCTCAATAAATAAATGAACAAGTATAATATTTTTGTCTCATTTGTTTAACTGGGTTCTCTTTATCTATTGTTAGGACTTGTGTGAAAATCTGATGTTTTAGGTCATATTTATGCAAAAAATATAGAAAATTCTAAAGGGTTTACAAACTTTCAAGCACCACTGTAGAATACCGTATGAGAAACAGATAGAGAAACAAATAAGCAACAAACAAGAACAGAACAACACCACTTGGGAGAATATTCAAAAAAAAAATTCACTAATAATGAAAACAAATATGAGTGATGTCTAATGCTGGACAAAACAGCATGAATATCAATTTTTTTTCTCCTCTTAAAAATGATGTGGATCCATTTTTGGATGCCTGTTCATTTCAACAGCTCTGAAAGTGCTGCCCTTGATGCAGTAAGTGTCAAATGCAGAGTTTGAAATGCTTACCTTTAACTTATGAATTGGAAAAGTGCCATACTTGATGTTGGAAAAGCATAGCATCCAGCCTACTACCACTACTTAGAATTATTTAGGATCAATACAATAAATGACATTTTCACAAGACGAAAGAATAGTCATGGAAACAGCACATTGTTATAACTTCACTTTTTATCTATCACATTTTTCCCCCTATTTTGAATGGCCTTGAGTTTGAGAAAGGTATTATGTAAATCACATTTACACGTAATTTATTTATTCAAAAAGTAGAAGAAACAATATGTATACATTAAAAAAATCATAAATTGAATAAATTTGACTGAATTATGTGGCTGAATTTCATTCAAATTCACAAGTAAGAAAGTCACAAGTAAGAAAAGTAATAGGTAATAGTATCACCTGTGGCCCTGAAGGGGAAAAGAAAGGGGCATAGCCATACATACGTACTGTATGGCGCACTTGTCATGAACAGTACTGTGCAAAAGTCTTAGGCACATGGAAAGAAATGCTGTAAACCAAAACTGGCTTAAAAATACTGAAATAAAATGTTTCAACCTAAAAAAAACAACAACACTATAAACAGCAGTAAGCTATAATAAATGAAACAAAGTCAGTATTTGGTGTGAGACGACCCTTTGCTTAAAAAAAATAGTCATCTCAGGTACAATGAGTGCAGTTTGATAAGGAAATGAGCTGTAAGTTTTACTGAGCATCTTACAGAACCAGCCACAGTTCTTCTGGGCACTTTGACTGTCACACTCGCTTCTCAATTTTGCATCAAAACCCAGCAGCCTTCATTATGTTTTCTTTTTTAATCGGAAAAGTGCTCTCTTATGTAATATGCTGCTCAGATAAATTTTTTTTTTTCTGTAATATTATTTAATTTTGTGCTGGAAAACGAACATTTGGAACTCTAAAATGTTTTTGTACTGACTCGGTAATGTAAACATCATAAAATAGAAATCTATAACAAAGTCCACCTACTTGTATTACAATATCTAAATTTCACCAGCAATGTCTTCTTGCCTGGAAATTATGTTTCGTTCATAATTTCTCACCTCATAAAACACTTATTTGGAACAATGCAGATATTACAATTAAAAATAAATCCCTATTTTACCCCAGATGAAAATGGCATTCATAATGTTATTGCTTTATTTGGTACATCTGGCTCTATATTGACTTACGAACAATTTTTGTCACGCCATGGCCTCCCAGTCCCATTTAGGGAGTTTAATTTATTAATTAAAGCTATCCCTAAGGGATTAATCCAACTAATTAAAAGTCACCTCTCGTATGGTTTTCCTACTAGTAGTGCAACACAACTTTTATTGAATGGGATTAATGTGGTAGATAGAAAATGTGAAAATAAACTTGTTCGCCAGATCTTTCAGGTCAGAAAAAGAATTGCACCGAGGGGGAAATTTTATTGGGGATCTCTGATTCAGGATATTCATTGGAAAAAAAACATGGCTTTTACCATACAAATACTGCATTACAAATAAAGCCATCTCGAGACACCATACTCCCTTAGTGATAAAGATTTTATTTTTTTATTATTAAAATCCCACAAACAAATCACTGGAATACGTGGTGAACTCCTTTATTTTGCAGGTAAAATTTTTCCTTCATTAAAAAAAATGGCAAAAAACACAGTCTTCCTTCTGTGAGTTTATTTTGGAGTTAGACTCGCTCCTCAACTCCCTCCATGTTGTATGTAAGAAATAACAACAACAAAAAAAAGACAGGCTACTGTGCCTGTTCCACACAGTCCTAAAAAGATCATTGTATTTCCTCTTTTCCCCCCTTATGTCTGTCTGTAAATTGTAACAATGTATTATTGCTGTGTTGTCCTTGTGCTGTTGTTATATGTTGTGTTGTGATATGCATCAATTTCAAAAAAAAAAAATCTATCACAAAGTTTGTCTCGTCTCGTCTTCTTCCGCTTATCCGGGGCCGGGTCGCAGAGGCAGCAGTCTGAGCATGTAAACCCAAACTTCCCTTTCCCCAGACACCTCGGCCAGCTCCTCGGGAAGAACACCGAGGCGTTCCCAGGCCAGCCGAGAGACATAGGCCTTCCAGCGTGTCCTGGGTCTTCCCCGGGGCCTCCTCCCGGGGGGACATGCCTGGAACACCTCCCCAGGGAGGCATCCAGGAGGCATCCGAAAGAGATGCCCGAGCCACCTCAGCTGATTCCTCTCGATGTGGAGGAGCAGTGGCTCTACTCTGAGCTCCTCCCAAGTGACTGTGCTTCTCACCCTATGTCTAAGGGAGCGCCCAGCCACCCTGCGAAGGAAACTCATTTCGGCCACTTGTATCGGTGATCTTGTTCTTTCGGTCATTACCCAAAGCTCATGACCATAGGTGAGAGTTGGAACGTAGATCAACCGGTAAATCGAGAGCTTCGCCTTTTGGCTCAGCTCCATCTTCACCACGACAGACCGGTAAAGTGACCGCATCACTGCGGAGGCCACACCGATCCACCTGTCGATCTCACGCTCGATCCTTCCCTCACTCATGAACAAGATCCTGAGATACTTAAACTCCTCCACTTGAGGCAGGGCTTCTCCACCAACCTGGAGAGGGCAAGCCACCCTTTTCCGGTTGAGAACCATGGCCTCTGACTTGGAGGTGCTAATTCTCATCCCAGCCGCTTCACACTCGACTGCAAACCGCCCCAGTGCATGCTGAAGGTCCTGGTTTGAAGAAGCCAACAGGACAACATCATCTGCGAAAAGCAGAGACGAAATCCTGTGGTTCCCAAACAGGATTCCTTCCGGCCCCTGGCTGCACCTAGAAATTCTGTTCATAAAGATTATGAACAGAACCGGTGAAAAAGGGCAGCCCTGCTGGAGTCCAACATACACTGGGAACAGGTCTGACTTACTGCCGGCAATGCGAACCAGACTCCTGCTCCATTCGTACAGGGACCGGACAGCCCTTAGCAAAGAGCCCTGAACCCCATACTCCCAAAGCACCCCCCACAGACTACCACGAGGGACACGGTTGAATGCCTTCTCCAAATCCACAAAGCACATGTGGACTGGTTTGGCAAACTCCCATGAACTCTTGAGCACCCTATGAAGGGTATAGAGCTGGTCCAGTGTTCCGCGACCAGGACGAAAACCGCATTGTCCCTCCTGGATCCGAGGTTCAACTATTGACCGAATTCTCCTCTCCAGTACCCTGGAGTAAACCTTCCCTGGGAGGCTGAGAAGTGTGATTCCCCTATAATTGGAGCACACTCTCTGGTCCCCTTTCTTAAAAAGAGGGACCACCACCCCAGTCTGCCACTCCAGAGGCACTGTCCCTGACTGCCACACGATGTTGCAGAGGCATGTCAGCCAAGACAGCCCCACAACATCCAGAGACTTGAGATACTCTGGGTGGATCTCATCCACCTCCGGTGCCGACAATGTCCCCAGTCGAGGTCAACAGCTCCCCACCCGCACTGTAAACAGTGTTGGCAGAGTACTGCTTCCCCCTCCTGAGGCGCCGGACAGTTTGCCAGAATTTCTTCGAGGCCGACCAATAGTCCTTCTCCATAGCCTCACCGAACTCCTCCCAGTTCCGAGTTTTTGCCTCCGCAACTGCCCGAGCTGTGGCATGCCTGGCCTGCCGATACCCGCCAGCTGCCTCAGGAGTCCTGGAGGCCAACATGGCCCGATAGGACTCCTTCTTCAGCTTGACGGCATCCCTTGCTTCCGGTGTCCACCACCGGGTTCGGGGATTGCCGCCATGACAGGCATCGGAGACCTTGCGGCCACAGCTCCGAACAGCCGCGTCGACAGTGGAGGCAGAGAACATGGTCCACTCAGACTCAATGTTCCCCGCCTCCCTCGGAAGCTGGGAGAAGCTCTCTTGGAGGTGGGAGTTAAAGACCTCCCCGACAGAGTGCTCGGCCAGACATTCCCAGCAGACCCTCACCATATGTTTGGGCCTGCCAGGTCTGTCGGATCCAACTCACCACCATGTGGTGATCAGTTGACAGCTCAGCCCCTCTCTTCACCCGAGTGTCCAAGACATAGGGCCGGAGAGCCGATGAAACGACAACAAAGTCGATCATCGACCTCCGACCTAAGGTGTCCTGGTTCCACGTGCACTTATGGACACCCCTATGCTCGAACATGGTGTTCGTTGTGGAAAAACCGTGACTAGCACAGAAGTCCAATTACAAAACACCACTCGGGTTCAGATCGGGGAGGCCGTTCCTCCCAATCACGCCCCTCCAGGTGTCACTGTCATCGCCCATGTGAGCATTGTAGTCTCCCAGTAGAACAATGGAGTCCCCAGTCTGAGCACCTCTCAGTACCTCTCCCAGGGACCCCAAGAAGGCCGAATACTCTATACTGCTATTTGGCCCATAGGCACAAACAACAGCAAGAGCAACCCCTCCTAGAACTGCCACCTTATTGTGGTGGAGAAGTTTGTGTGCTTGAATCATCCTAGGAGCTATGCTGTCGGGGGCATTACGCCCCTGTTAGGGTCTCCCAAGGCAGACAGGTCCTAGGTGACAGGCCAGACGAAGAGCAGTTCACCAAGACCCCTTATGGATAATAATCTATCAAGGACCGTGACATCGCCCGGTATGGTGCAGCCGGGGCCCCACCCTGGAGCCAGGCCCAGGGTTGGGGCTCATATGCGAGCGCTTGGTGGCCGGGCCTTTGCCCACGGGGCCCGGCCGGGCTCAGCCCGAAGCGGTGACGTGGGCCCGACCTCCTGTGGGTTCACCACCCACAGAGGTAGCCATAGGGGGCTAGTGCAGTGTGGATTGGGCGGCAGTTGAAGGCAGGGGCCTCGACGACCTGATCCCCGAACACAGCGGCTAGCTTTTGGGACATGGAATGTCACAAAGTTTGTATGAAAAAAATAGGGTGCCTAAGACTTTTGCACAGTACTGTATGTTATGTCGTTACAGTGAAAAACATTAAATTAAAAAAACAAAAAACAAAACAAAAAAACCCCAGAAACTGGTTATGAGTCAGAGAGAGCTTCTAGTCACTAACATTAGCATTTAGTTTTTGTTTGTTTGTTTTTTTAATTACTTGGAAAGTTTGCAAAACTGAGTTCAGGACTGTAAATACATATATTATTAGCTGTAAATAAATTGAATATAAATTTTAAATAAAATAATATTAACTATGCATGCAGGTGCTCTGTAATGATCAACAGTCGAGATGCTTATTGAATTCTTGTATAGAGAAGTATCCCTGATAAACATTCTTAGTTTAAGGCCGAATTCATATCTTGTGAGTGACAATATTGATAGCTTCATCTTTCGGGCAAGCACAAGCAGGTCAGATAGCATGGTCTATTCAAGTTTTCAGAGGGCTACCCAGTAGGCTAAAAAACAACAATGACAAAAAACAAACAAACAAAAAAAACATATAACAAAATGGAGCACAATGTACTGTATTTGTGCTGATCTTAAAGCTACTCGTACAGACACAGTGCTTTCTGACTGACATTTAAATTGTCCAGCCTGACAGCCATCAGGATAGTGGAAATCTATCTAGGCTTCCTAATACTATCCTCAGTCACCCCGAGCCAAGCAACACCAAAGCCATCCCAAAGCTAAACTTGTAACTTTTCATACCAATTGAGTTGCTACCAAATTTCAAGTGTTAGACAATGTTCGTATGAAAGTATTAGGGATGTGTATGTGAGGTGAGTATGTAAGCATTCGAATACTGACATCACTATCTTCATGTGTTTGTTGGTGTCTGTGAGTTCATATATGTAGAAGAGGGTAAATAGCGCTTTCCTCCACTGCCCTGTGATGTAGCATGGGCAATGATTTGAAAAGATGCCATGGCTGGCTTCACTTGTCTGAGAAGAAACATGTGCTCGGCTTCACCTTCTGTAGTTGATTGCTGTTTTGTGATGGGAGAGCGAGCTGAATGGGAATTGGCAAAAGTCCAAATTGGGGAGAAAATCTGTAGTCTGATACTCAGGATTAGGTGGCGAGAAGCTTGCATTCAGTAATGCTCATCGCGGCTTTGTTAAAAGGTTTTGCTCGAAAATGGTCCTTGTGTTTACTTATTATGCACCTTTTACAACCGAAGCAGTTTATATATACAAACCATGAAAAAAACATGGTGTCATTTAATGCACAGTTACAGTTTTAGAAGGAATGTGTAGAAAAATTACACAAATTATGTGTAGGACTCGGCAGCATGGTGGTGTAGTGGTCGAGCCCAGCGGCCAGCGAGGGCCTTTCTGTAAAGAGTTTGCATGTTCTCCCTGTGTCTGCGTGGGTTTCCTCCGGGTGCTCCAGTTTCCCCCACAGTCCAAAGACATGCAGGTTAGGTTAATTGGTGGCTCTAAATTGACCATAGGTGTGAATGTGAGTGTGAATGGTTGTTTGTCTCTGTGTCAGCTCTGCGATTACCAGGCGACTTGTCCAGGGTGTACCCTGCCTCTCACTCTTATGGCCCTTTTCCACTACCCTTTTTCAGCTCACTTCAGCTCGCTTCAGCTCACTTCAGCCCGACACGGCTCGCGTTTCGACTATCTAAGAACAGCACGACTCAGCTCGCTTCAGCCCTGCTCAGCCCCCAAAACTCGCACGGTTTTGGAGTAGGGCTGAAGCGAGCCAAACCGAGCTGAGTGAGGCTAGGGGCGTGAGGAGACACTCCCCTGTGCACTGATTGGTGAGGAGGAGTGTCCTCACACGCCCACACACGCCCCGCGAGCACGCTGGGATCTGTAAACAGCGTAAACCCGGAAGAAGGAGAATTACGAGAATTATGAAGCCTTATGCGCCTCGCTTCATCTATACACTCTTGCCAGTATCTGTTGGCATTGTCGGCGACAACAAGCCACAGCACCAAGACCAGCAACACTAACGACTCCATGTCCTCCATGTTTATTGTTTACTCTCCGGGTCGTGAGACTACCGCTTAAAAGCTCACTGATGTCACTGTTTGCGCCGCCTAACGACGTCACCTGACGTCCACCCACTTTCGCTAACTCCACCCAATGTGTCCACCCACTTCCAGCCAGCACGGTTCAGCGCGGTTGTAGTCGAAATGCAACGCCAACAGCCCCACTCAGCTCGACTCAGCACGGCACGGCTCAGCCCAACTCAGCTGCGTTGGTAGTGGAAAAGTGGCAATAGTCAGTTGGGGTAGGCTCCAGCTTGCCTGCAACCCTGAATTTGAACAGGATAATGGATGGATGGATGTGTAGGACTCTAGTTTACATATCCATCCATGCATTATCTGTAGCCGCTTATCCTGTTCAACAGGGTCGCAGGCAAGCTGGAGCCTACCCTAACTGACTGTGGGTGAGAGACAGGGTACACCCTGGACAAGTCGCCAGGTTATCACAGGGCTAACACATAGAGAAAAACAACCATTCACACTCACATTCACACCTACGGTCAATTAAGAGCCACCAATCAGCCTAACTTGCATGTCTTGGAACTGTTGGGGAAACCGGAGCATCTGGAGGAAACCCACACAGACACGGGGAGAACACTCAAACTCCACACAGAAAGGCCCCCGTCGGCCAGTGGGCTCGAATCCAGGACCTTCTTGCTGTGAGGCAACAGTGCTAACCACTACACCACAGTGCCACCCACATAGTAGTAGTTTTAAAATTAACCCAACCTGTGAATTGTTCACAATATTCAACACAATGTAGGAGGACTGATGTGCTCTACACATACTCAGTGTCACTTTTTTAATGCATGAGCTATTTGATTTAGCTGAAAAGCAGCTGCCTGTAGTCTGATAATGATACTGACTTGTCTTTTCATTTTCATTTTATTGTATACTGTTGTACATAAAATCACACATTTTATATTATAATCACTTCACTGTATGAATTGCAAAAAAATAATCCTCAGCTCAGCGGTCATTGAACGCCTCTGAACATCCTCTCCATCTCTCAGAGACGATGTACTGTAAACAACACTGCTAACACCAGACATCTAGAAACTTGTCAGTACTCACTTACTACTTGCAGTATAATACAGTGGCCCTTTGTGGATAAGATTGAAGACCCCTGTGTACAACACCCTGGAAATCAGTGGAGTGATCGTAACTCAGGTGAGGGATTTCAGTGGGGTGATTTTAACTAATGGAGTTACTCAGGTAGTGTTACATTAATGCTAGCTCTCTATCCTCAGCTTGAATAACATTAGCTTGCTCCTTGTTTTTAACAACTAAGTTCGATGTGCTATTGAAGCGGGTAAAGGCTGGTTTATGTTGTAGTTATAGGAGTAGTTAACTGGTTTTGGTCGGCAAGTGTGTGTTTCATGCATGGTGTCACTGGGTACTGCTGACTTCCAGTGACTTTGACCGGAGTGTGTGATGAGCATCATGGGAGTTGTATAACGTCAAAACCACCATTTTGATGGGGAGAGGATTCACATGTAGAGCAAAATTCTTGAGGTAAATCGGACTTGAAATAATTTCTTAATGAAAACATGTAAAAACGATGACATCTACTATTGTTATTTTTAACCCAGGTTTAGTTTGGTTTCTAACAGAACTGTTAGACCGTGTATTTTACTCAATATTAACTTTACATATTTAGACAAATTTGATAACTGTAATGCCAAAGGCACAGGCATAAATATGGCAGTGAGATTTTTTTATTTTTATTTTTTTTTAAGTATTGTTGCTTGATGGAAATTTAACTTGTGAGATATTTGATGTACAGCGGTATGCAAAAGTTTGGGCACCCCTGAAGATGAAATGATCTCCAAAAGGCATTCAGTCTTATCCAATTTCATCATCTGATTATGTCCACTGAAACCAAAACCCTCTTCAAGAAAATAAAAATCAAGGAATAAGAAGAATTGAGTTGTCCATTGCATCCTTCAGTGGTTAATCAGGCAGTTTTTCAAGTTTGGGCAGAGTTGTGGTCACAAAAAGCACAGAACTTGACAGTTAAAGATGACTCATTCCCTTTATATTTTAAGCAAAAGCAATTTTTAATTTTCATCGTTTACATTTTCAAAATGACAAAAAAGGAAAAGGGCCCGAAGCAAATGTTTGGGCACCCTGCATGGTTAGTACCTAGTAACACCCCCTTTGGCAAGTACACAGCTTGTAAACACTTTTTGTAGCCAGCTAATAATCTTTCAGTTCTTACCTGGGGGATTTTCACACATTCGTCCTTGCAAAAGGCTTCCAGTTCTACAAGTTTCTTGGGCTGTCTTGCATGCACTGCTCTTTTGAGATCTATCCACAGATTTTCAATGCTGTTTAGATCAGGGGACTGTGAGGGCCAGGGCAAAACCTTCAGCTTGTGCCTCTTGAGGTATTCTACTGTAGATTTTGCGGTGTGTTTTGGATCATCGTCTTATTGTAGGACCCATCCTCTTTTTAACTTCAACTTTTTTTACAGATGGTGTGATGTTTGCTTCCAGAATTTGCTGGTATTTATTTGAATCCATGCTTCCCTTGGACCAATGTGCCCTGTGCCACTGGCTGCAACACAACCCCAAAGCATGATCAATCCACACCCATGCTTCAGAGTTGGAGAGGTGTTCTTTCCTGGAATTTGGCACCCTTTTTTTCTCCAAACATACCTTTGCAAATTGTGGCCAAAAAGTTATATTTTGATTTCATCAGCCCACAGGACTTGTTTCCAAAATGCATCAGGCTTATTTAGATGTTCATTTGCAAACTTCAGACGCTGAATTTTGTGGCTAGGACGCAGGAAAAGTTTTCTTCTGATGACTCTCCCATGAAGGTCATATTTGTTCAGGTGTTGCTGCATAGTAGAACAGTGCACCACTACTCCATCTAAATCTACTACTACTAAATCTTTCTGAAGCTCTTTTGCAGTCAAACAGGGTTTTTTATTTGCCTTTCTAGCAATCCAACGAGCAGTTCTTTCAGAAAGTTTTCTTCAAGTGGAGGACAGAGGAGCCTCTTAAAGAAGAAGTTACAGGTCTGTGAGAGCCAGAAATCTTGCTTGTTTGTAGGTGACCAAATACTTATTTTACCGAGGAATTTACCAATTAATTCATTAAAAATCCCACAATGTGATTTCCTGGATTCTTTCCCCCCATTCTGTCTCTCATAGTTGAAGTGTACCTATGATGAAAATTACAGGCCTCTCTCATCTTTTTAAGTGGGAGAACTTGTACAATTGGTGGCTGACTAAATACTTTTTTGCCCCACTGTATTTCATTTCAAAATTCACCACACATTCTCTATTGGGGATAGAGGGGACAGGCACCCTCTTCTTTCACAGCCCTACATTTGTAATGTGTGCAGAATGTGGTTTTGCATTGTTTTGTTGAAATATCCCTGGAAAAGATGTCATCTTGAAGACAGTGCATGTTGCTACATTAATGCTGCCATCACAGAAGCACAAGTTACCTTTGCTAAGGGTACAGATACAACTGCATACATCCCCCGGCATCCATTTCTTCCAAAAAACCTGGAATACTGCTTCAACTGACCACAATACACATTTCCACTGTGCAATGATCTATCCCAGATGCCTCCAAGCCCAGAGAAGTTAATGGCACTTCTGGATACAGTTAACATAAGGCTTCCTTTTTGCATAGTACAATTTTTAAACTGGCATTTGTGGAAGTAACTCCATATTGTAATAGTTGACAGATGTTGGCCAAAATTATGGTTCTTGATGTGGTGCCATCTGAGGGATCGGAGATCACGGGTGTTCAGCTTAGGCTTGTGCCCTTGCCCTTTACACCCCAGAGTTCCTCCAGATTCTTTGATTTTTTTTCATGAAATTATACACCATAGAGGGTGAAATATCCAAATCCCTTCCCATCTTCCTTTGAAGTACATTGCTTTTAAAGACTTCAATAATTTTCTCACACATTTGTTGACAAACTGGATATTCTTGGCCCATCTTTGCTCCTCAAAGACTAGGCCTTTCCTGGATACTGATTTTGTACCAAATCAGGATCACAATCACCTGTTGACATCACCTGTTTCAAATCATATTATTATTTAATTGTTTTACCTCTTGACTCGCCCTAAATTGCCCCGTCCCAACTTTTTTGGAATGTGTTGCAGGTCTGAAACGTAGGAATGGATGTATACAAATGAAATGAAGTTGACCAGACAAAACATGAAATATCTTGGGTTCATACTGTCTGCAATGAAATACAATTCAAAGTAAATTTAGAAATCTCTCTTCTTTTTTTATCTGCATTTTCCTGACAGTCCCAGTTTTTTTCTGATTTTGTAAATGTAATGCCATTGTAACTGGTAGAGAGGATGTTTAGTGTGATGTAGCATTTAATGGTGATCTTTGATTTATGAAGCATTTGGAAGACAGCCATGAACTTTTCCTGAGTTGTCTTGTGTGAATTCTTATGAATTTGCACTTATAAGACCATGAAAATTTAGAAATAGGACAAGGACTTGGTCTGACACTCACTTCACAGCTACCTTGTTGCAATGCTGAGATGATTCAGATTAGCTGATTCCTATTAGCTGTGGGATTTATTGGGTATTGACCAGAGAGGAGAGAAAAAATGAGAATGTCAAGGTGAAGCTGCATCATTTTGAAGGAGGGAAGCAATATGAAAAAGAACATTGTTTACTCAGTCACTAATTTGATTCACTTCTTGAGTTTCCCACAGATTGGAAATATACATGGGCATTAGACAGGGGTGGAATAACAATTATTTAAGTTACTTTACTTATCACATACAAATTCACCTTTTTATGAAGACATTGATTTGGTTTCTCTTGTGGATTTCTGCTTGTTCCAACTTTATTCAAATTCATTAACCCTCAATGTTCCATACAATTCCAGGACATACACTGGATAATATTCAGACCTCTTCAGTTTTTCCCAGTCTTTATTATGGATTTACTTGAAAATGGGGATCAAATGTGGTGTTTTTTTTTTTTTTTTGCAATCAATTTAGCAAAATAAGCCATCCATCCATCACAGGCAAGCTGGAGCCTATCCCAGCTGACTATGGGTGAGAGGTGGGGTACACTCTGGACAAGTCGCCAGGTCATTGCAGGGCTGACACACAGAGACAAACAACCAATCACACCTACGGTCAATTTAGAGCCACTAATTAACCTAACCTGCATGTCTTCGGACTGTGAGGGAAACCAGAGCACCCGGAGGAAACCCACATAGACACGGGGAGAACATGCAAACAACACATAGAAAGGCCCCGTCAGCCACTGGGCTCGAACCCAGAACCTTCTTGCTGTGAGGCGACAGTGATAACTGCTACACCACCATGCTACCCTGCAAAATAAACCATAATGACAAAGTAAACAATTTTTAGAATTTTTTGCAAATTTATTAAAGTGCAAAAGCTGAAATCTCACATTAGAATAAATATTCAAAAACTTTTATTCAGTACTTTTTTTTAGAACCACCTTTGGCAGTAGTCACAGCATTGAATCTTCTTGGATAAGTTTTGCACACCTGGGTTTAGGCAGTTTCTCCCATTATTCCTGGCATATCCTTCCAAACTCAACCAGTTTGGATGGGAAGCATCTGTGAGCAGCCATCGTCAGGTCTCTCCACAAATATTCTATGCGATTCACACCTTAGCTTTGGCTGAGCCACCAAGGGTCATTCAGACACTTGTCCTGAGGCCACTCGAGCATCATCTTGGCTGTATGTGTCATGTCCTTGTCGTGCTGAGCAGTGAACCTTCACCCACATCTGAGGTGGGTTTTCTTCATGGACCTCTCTGTAATTGTCTGCCTTCCCTCAATTCTGACCAATCCTCCCATCCCTGCTGCAAGCTCCCCTGTAGCATGATGCTGCCACCATCATGCTTCACTGTAGAGCTGGTATTAGTCAGTTGATGAGCAGTTGAGTTGATGACCTCGTACGTATACACAGCTGGTATTAACATCAGTCACGAGTGATCTGCTCCAAAGTGGACAGCTGCATCGCCGTTTACATAATGCATGCATCTCCAGTAGGCACTTGAGATTGAATTTCATAGATTGTTTTTGTTCAAGAAAGGATGTTGTGCACATTAATTATGCCCGTCTTCCTCTGCATGTATGTTCATGTACAAATGTCCTGTAAATACTGTTTAGTATATCTGTATGGGTTATTTCAAATGTTCAATCTTGTGTTCTGATAACAAAACTTATCAATGAATAAGCACTAAAGAAAGAAGCTTTTGTATCTACTGTTATAGCCTCACGTTTATCTATTAGTCTAGCTTTGGAGAGCTCTCCAATGATTTCCGAACAGCCTTGCAGTGATTACATTTTCTCTGGCTAAGGCAATGACACAGGTGATGAGGCAGTCCTTTGGTGGTGTTCAGGACACATTGAGATACTTTTGTATTTACACTACAGATGTTATGTGGCCATATGCATCCTCTGAATGTGGTTTGAGTGATTGGATTGCAACACGTCTTCAAGACTCATTGGACCCAGTTCACACCTGGACTGTTGGCTCACCCAGAACACATGTTAATGGAAGGTGTGAACAGGCCCTTGGACTTCATGGCTTGGTTTTTGGCTCTGAGAGTTTTGTGGGACCCTGTACACACAAAATCATGTCTTTCTAAATCATGTTCAATCAAATGAATGTGTCACAGGTGGACCCCAGTCAAGTTTGACAGACATCTTGAGGTAATTGAAACAAAGAAGAGGCACCTGAGCTCGGTTCTGAGTGCCTTCAGCCACGAGTCTGAACACTTATCTAAATGAGAGATTTCAGTTTTTGATTATGAAAAAATTTGCAAATATTTGTCAAAGCATGCTTTTTTGCTTTGTAGTTATGGATTATTATATGAAATGGCCAAAAATGTCATTCAACCCACTAAGTGTGCAAAAACCTAAGGGATCTGAATACTTTATGAACCCGATGTATGAATGATCCTTCACACTTCAATCAGTGATCTGTCACAAATAAATTATTTCTGATCTATATATATATGAATATCATGGCAATATTTGGGCTTTCAGTAATTTCTTTTAACTGTTCTTTTTCTGTAGCAGAATGTACAGCATACATCTTTAATTAAAAAAAAACCACTGGAATTTGGTGCACAAGTTTTAATTTTCTTTGGGTTTTCTGAAATCAACACAGGGTCAAAATTATACATACAGGGTCAAAAATATACATACAGCACACCTAATGGGTAAAATGTCTCTTTGCAAGATTCACCTTGACCAAACATTTTTGTTTTCCATGAACAAGCTTCTGGCAGAATTCCAGTTGGATATTTCACGACTCTTCATGGTACAACTGGTAGAGTTCACTTAAATTTGTTTTTTTTTTCTTGGCACGGACTCGACTTATAAGCATATATTTTCAATAGGGTTGAAATCAGGACTTGTTTTAAGCTTAATGTTAGCCTCCACAACCAGCTCTGATGTGTGTTTGGGTTCATTGCCCTGCTGTAACTCCCAAGTCCCAAGTCGTGTTCAAGTTTCTGATGGTTTATGCTGAAGAATTCTGAGTTAGTCCTCCTTCTTCATTATTACATCCACTTCGTGTAATGAACCAGTTCCACTGGCAGCAAAACAGCCCCAGAGCATGATGATCCTACCACCACCAACACCAGCTGGTACAGTGGTGGACATTGTGGCCAAACAGCTCAATCTTTGTCTCATCTGACCATACAGCTATCCTCCAGAAGGCTTTTTCTTTGTCTTTGTGGTCAGCTTCAAACTTTAGTTAAGCTTGAACGTGTCAATTTTGGAGCAGGGGGTTATTTCTTGGATAGCAGCCTCTTAGTCCATGGTGATCTGAACTGTAGTCAGTGATCCATCAGCTTCCAGTTCATGGCAGGGTTGTGCCATAGTGGTTCCTGGGTTGTTCCTGACCATCCAAACCAATTTCCTTTCAGCTGAGGGTGACAGTTTGGGTTTTCTTGAAGCAAAATGGCTTGGCAAAGTGACTACACCTCACAATAACTTGGATACAATTGTTTGAATTGATCTTGGAATTTGCAGTTGTTTAGAAATGGCTCCAAGAGACATTCCGGAGTTGTGTATATCTGCGATCCTCTTTCTCAGGTCTGCACTGAGCTCCTTGACTTTCCCATTTTACTGTGTGTTGGTTAATCCAATGAGTGCTGTAAACAAACCCTTTTTATGAAGGCACAGAGAAGCTACCAAGCTGTAGTCGATCATGATCACTAACAGTAAGTTAAGAGACCTCGGCCTTGGCAAGATAAGAGACATTTTGGAAGGTTCAGCACCTCTGAATTAATAATTTAAGTGAGCGTATATAAATTTTTGACCCTGTATGTATAATTTTGACCCTGTGTTGATTTCAGAAAACCCAAAGAAAATGAAAACTTGTGCACCAAATTCTAGTGGGTTTTTTTTATTAAAGCTGTATGCTGTACAATGATTCTGCCACAGAAAAAGAACAGTTCAAAGAAATTACTGAAAGCCCAAATATTGCCCTGACATTCATATCCAATCAAATGTCAACTGAGGGAGTGAAAATAGCAACTCTTTCATTTAATGTAATTTCATTAAATGTCAGTTCAGTAGATTAGTTTGATATCCAGTACATACTGTGTAAAAGTCTTAGGCACCCTATTTCTTTCATACTAACTTTGTTATAGATTTCTATTTTATGACTTCTAATTAAAATTAAAAATTAAATGTTACAAAATGTTACAAAATGAAATGTTACAGAAAATAAGTTTGTATCTGAGCAGCATATGACACAAGAGGCCACTTTTCAGATTAAAAAAGAAAACATAATGAAGGCTACTGGATTTTGGTGCAAAATGAAGAAACAGGTGTGACAGTCAAAGTGTCCAGAAGAACTGTGGCTGGTTCTGTAAGATGCTCAGTAAAACCTACAGCTCATTTCCTTATAAAACTGCACTCATTATCACTGAGACTACTATTTTTTTTTTAAAGTACAGGGTCATCTCACACCAAATATTGACTTTGTTTCATTTATTATGGCTTACTGCTGTTTATAGTATTTTTTTTATGTTGAAAGATCTCATTTCGTTTTTAAGCCCTTTTTTGGTCTACAGCATTTCTTTCCATGTGCCTAAGACTTTTGCACAGTGTGTATATATATATATATATATATATATATATATATATATATATATATATATATATATATGTATATAAGCAGTTATTCCACGAAATTGAGTTGACTATAAGCCATGTACTACAAGATTGAGTGGAATAACTGCTTTATTCTATCCACATTCACTGGATTTTGAAAAACATCATTTTTATTTTTTTGCAAATTTGATAAATTAAAACTTTATACAAAACTTCCAACAAAATCATTTACACTTAGAATGTAAACAAACCAAAATGTCAGTGAAATTACAGTAGTAATTTGTGAAAAATGCTATAATAATAATTCTTGAAAAAAGATACGTTCTTACCATCAAATACTTTTATTCCATATTTTGTTGCCTCCTTTTTTTTGTATTTTTTGGGGTTCTTTTTTCAAGTAGAGTTTTTATTTTATCCTTGATTGGTTCAGTAACACGCTCCACCATTTTCTTTTCTTCTTTTTTTTTGGTGGTTGGCAAACCAACTTAAAGGTGCATTACCGCCTTCCGACTGGGCTGGAGTGTGGAACAGGAGATATCTGGGGGGAGGCAAACAAACAAACAAAAAAACTATATTCTTTTGTTTAGCTATTTCTGTTTCTTTTAAATACTTGATAAAGTGATATGTGGGCGGCACGGTGGTGTAGTGGTTAGTGCTGTCGCCTCACAGCAAGAAGGTCCTGGGTTCGAGCCCCGGGGCCGGCGAGGGCCTTTCTGTGTGGAGTTTGCATGTTCTCCCCGTGTCCGCGTGGGTTTCCTCCGGGTGCTCCGGTTTCCCCCACAGTCCAAAGACATGCAGGTTAGGTTAACTGGTGACTCTAAATTGACCGTAGGTGTGAATGTGAGTGTGAATGGTTGTCTGTGTCTATGTGTCAGCCCTGTGATGACCTGGCGACTTGTCCAGGGTGTACCCCGCCTTTCGCCCGTAGTCAGCTGGGATAGGCTCCAGCTTGCCTGCGACCCTGTAGAAGGATAAAGCGGCTAGAGATAATGAGATGAGATAAAGTGATATGTCTAACTTGATGCACTCTGCCATTTTGTTTTTCTCTACTCACGGTATATGAGCTGATAGCCTAGTAGTAGAGTAGCCAATCAGGGTGAGCAATTGCTCATATTCAGTGAATGTGGATAGAATAAAAAAATATAGCTAATTCATTTTGCCTATCATTTTGGTTGGTGAAGCTAGTGAGCTCTGCTAGCCATCAAATTCATCAATAGATATTAGAAGTGATGAATCAAAAGAAAAAACAAAACAAAACAATGAATTATTAAACCTTTAACAATGGAGGGAGTTAAACGGGGGAGAATGTATGTTGCATGATGGACTTCTGATTAAAGCTGATACAGTAGTTTAGGTCAACTGGAAAGAAAAAAAAGCAACATTTACATCAGTAGAGCGCTGATTTAATATCTGGACGCTTCTGCTATCATATCTACAGGTCTCTTGAGACTCACTGGCAGGTTAGTTACTACACAGGTTACCTTTTAATTTTAGTGCAAATATTGTAATAATTCATAGCTGATTAGTGCATTGTAAAAAAAAAGGCTGTTTGCATACTGTACAGTACAATTTTGACAGAATTGTGCAACTCTTCAACTTTAGGTTTAGAACTTAGTCTGTTCAGAGAATCATCTCATATTGTCTACAAACTAGAGATCTTGTGTTCAGAAGCACATTCAGTGAAATCAGGGCATTTGTAATTTTTGACCCTTTGCTATACGTCATATATGAGATACTAAAGCTGATGTCTCAGACAACATAGTGCTCAGACCAAAAGGCAGTAAAATTCGCCCAGCAGAAAAGCCAGTTTGCTGGTCATGAAAAATTTGCTTTCCCTTTTGTGCCAAATTTATACATTAGCAGAACTTTGACCCATGAATTTGTGAACCAACAGAAGACAAGAATGTGGGACTGGAGGCTTTCTGGTCGCTAAAAAAATGGAGGAGCTGCTTATTAGTAAGTAACACTCACCCCAGACTTTTGCCTCGTTGTTTTCTTCCTGTTGCTTGGGGCACATGTGAAAGAAAAATGAACTGTCTTGTCCACCAATACACTCAAGGGATTTTGTTGTAAAATTCTTTTAATTTCTCTGTACTTGCTATGATTTTCTTGTTAGCAGTGTTGGCACTTCTGAAGTAGTTTTGCAAGCCAGGTTTGTAGCATTAACTGGAAAGTCTGGTACTTTTCATCACTTTTTCGTTGTATAAATTCCTAACAGGATATGATGCTAGTTGTATTCTTAGACACTGGCCAGTTTACAAAGCATGATTGTAGCATGCTCAGAATAAGGATGTCTACCAAATAGTGTTGTAGTCGAGTCACTAAACCTCGAGTCTGAGTCCAGTCTCGAGTCCCCAGTGTTCAAGTCCGAGTTAAGTCCAAGTCATTAAAGAAAATTTCCAGTCGAGTCCAAGTCGAGTCCACTGCTGATCTGAGTCTGAGAACAAGATTCCAACCACACCATTTGCTGCCTTTATGTGAAAGCGTCTCTGCTACTGTGTTGGACTAACGTTACTGCTTGACTGCCCCATTTTAGTTAACAGGCTACAGATAAAAAGGTTGTTCATCGTTCAGCAAGCCCCGCCCACTATCAACAGGGCAAATAACATGAGAAAGGGTTAACACTAGCTAGTTGATCGCTCAGCAAGCAAGCCCCACTATCAACAGGGCAACAGAGCGTGTCACTTCCTTCTCTGGGTGTAATTTTGCCAAATGACAATTGAAGTTCGAGTTTGTTCCCATCGTCTCCTCGATAGTTCTTCTACAGATGGAACACATAGCAGTGCATTTTTCCCACTGCACGAGAAGTCTGTATAAGCAAAGCAGACAATCCTAGGGGATTCTCTCTAGTCATTTTAGCGCCATTAACGTTAGTTTGTTCTGAACATGACGTATGAACAGGTGAATGTGCATTCTCTTGCACGAAATTCGTATAAAAATTAATGTAGATATAAATATCTCATCTCATCTCATTATCTCTAGCCGCTTTATCCTGTTCTACAGGGTCGCAGGCAAGCTGGAGCCTATCCCAGATGACTACGGGCGAAAGGCGGGGTACACCCTGGACATGTCGCCAGGTCGTCACAGGGCTGACACATAGACACAGACAACCATTCACACTCACATTCACACCTACGGTCAATTTAGAGTCACCAGTTAACCTAACCTGCATGTCTTTGGACTGTGGGGGAAACCGGAGAACCCGGAGGAAACCCATGCGAACACAGGGAGAACATGCAAACTCCGCACAGAAAGGCCCTCGCCGGCCACGGGGCTCGAACCCAGGACCTTCTTGCTGTGAGGCGACAGCGCTAACCACTACACCACCGTGCCGCCCAGATATAAATATCTTATGACAAATTATTATGGCATGTTACAAAAAATAAAGAAAAAATCAGAGTCCTCGTCTCCAATTAATGAGTCTGAATGCACGAGTCCGAGTGCAGGTCCGAGTCATCAGTGCTCAAGTCCACGTCAAGTCACAAGTCCTTAAAATTAGGGCACGAGTTGGACTTGAGTACGAGTCCTGGACTTGACTACTACTGTACAAGCCTGCTACCAAATTCTGAAGATGTACCGTAAATGCTTCTGGGTTTTACGTTTGTATTCGCGCTCTGGGACAGAGGTAATGGATGAATCATTTTGATTGATCAATGATCTTGACTTAAGATAGACAGGAAGGCTGAAACTTGACACTGCTTGGTTTTGCACAAAAATAAATGAATACAAATACTCCGGGCCATATGTCAATTATTTTATTTGTCTAAATTTTCAGCAAGCTTGTCCTCTTGGCTAGTCAACCATCATTTGCAGCTCACACAATCCAAGTCTCAGTGGTGTTCTTCTCATAATCAACCCACAAGCCCAGGGTTTTGGACTCATTTCTGCAATTGCTAAGATAATTGTGGCCTGCTGGGTTTGCTGGGTCACAGACAGTGCACTCACTTCCTTAGACACACTCTGCCGCTTATGCTTTTTCCTTATCAACGAGAAAGACGTGCAAGGCTGCCATTATTTAACACTCCTCTCAGGTACCTCTGTCTTCCTCTCTCTCATTGAGTTCCCTGTCTGCTATCTACAGTACATGCTGAAAAAAAATCTTTTTTTAATACTGAGAAATTTAGATGCTACACAAGCTGCTCCCTCTGGGAACCAGAGAACCTCAGTGAAAAGAGACCACGTAAATAAAGATGTGATTTAGTGCAGACGAGTTCAGATGAGACCCAGGTGTCCGTGCAGGATTTCGTTAAGTATGAGACATTTCTGTGTGCGTAATTTGTCTCCTTTCAAAATTAAATGCCACTATCACTTTTCAATTTATGGCATGCAATCGTAAAGCAGTTGCTGGGGTGAAATCGGGCCTGTACATGTGCTCAGAGTGCTCCATTTAGCCTGGGATCACAGCTCCATGGGATGTTTCAACAGTGGATTTCATTGCAAATTAGTGTCAGTGACAGTTTTCACGCTTTCTTCAGCTTTCAGTAGGATAACAGTAAAGTAGGATGTCATGTGGCGATATTGGAGGATGACTGAGGTGGGAATTACATCCGTCGGCAAATGTAACAAGACACCGCATTCCTATAAAATGTTAGAACTAAAATCAGAAAATTCTGAATAAATATACAGTAAAATTTATGCATAAGAATAATGATATATAAAGAATAAAGAAAAATGAGGGCAATTCTTCAGCAGAGAGGTCAAAATTCAGAAATTATTAAGATTGCCTTAACTTGTCAGCTCAGTGATATTGCTAAAGTATGGAAGCCAAGGCAAAATGTACTGAAAAACATAATTAAAAATCATCACCCCAATTATAGCAATGTAACTTCAGAGAAATCTCGATTTGAATTTTAAGAAATGAAAGTTCAGTTTTTTCTGATGTAATTCCGTTACTGACTTTTTTTCCTCATAAAAGATTTTGCGTTCAGAGTTAAACAGCCAATTTTTCTATGCTTTTTTTTAGGATCAAAAGATACCCCATACAGTATGAATTTTTTTATTTAAAAGTAGACGGCCTTCCGATTTCATAAAACCGGCAAAATTTAGTTCCCTCTGAAATTTGGTCATTTTGATATACGTTTATTTCTGTAATATCGAAAAAAACCCAGGCCATTCCAGGGCTCGAAATTTGCGGTGGTCCGGTCACCCGAGGCGACTTAATTTGTCATTTGGCGGGTAATTCCTGTCACTAGCCAGCCCGGCTGGCTAGTTGAAAATAAAAAATATATATGAAGCGAAGATTCAGACACACCGTCAACTAAAGCCGCCACATATTAAGCGTGTGCCGTGTCTGTGTTAATCGATGTGTTTATCGGCAGGACGGAAACTACCGAAGAATTCCGAATCATATCGTGTACGAGTCAGGCTGTCGGCTTTTTCACTACTGTGCATGCATATAACGCATCTCGTTGAATATCGCGGTAATCACGTGTAGTATTGGACCAGGTGGGTGGAGCACAGAAGCACGGCAGGCCAGAACTGAGTTCTCAATGAACTATTTATTGCTAGCTTTTCAGCCTTTTATCACTTCCCAGCCGCATATGCGCGCGCGCGCCCGCACACACACACACACACACACACACAGACACGTGTTCTGGTTGGGGAGAGCTCCCTTTCTCTGCTCTCCTCTCCTTTTAAAGGGCACGGTCACTGGGGAAGACACACAAACACAGGTTAATCCCCATCAGGTGCAATGATTCCACCACTTACCTTCCCTGACTCCGCCCTCCATTCACAGACTGACGCTTGGCCACGCCCCCGCTGCCACATCACGTTATCAAATTCAATAGATGTGGCCACATTATCACCCATTTAAACATGTGTGGTTTTTTGTTGTTTACATCTACATCTGCCAAAGCTATGTTGCGATGTGGAATTTTCTGAAAGGTGTACAGAAACCGCCAGAGACGGGGACAAAGCGACCTCGGTCTGAAGAGGAGAAAAAGGCCGCTGATAAAGCGTACAAGAAGGAGAAATGACAAAGGACTTATAAGCAAATGTGGGAGCAGGGTAGGCCTTGGCTGCGATACGATTTTTATGGAATAATTAATTTTTTTCAAGTTGATTCCTAGTCAATATGAAGCCCCTAATGCTTTCTCTCTCATAAATGGTTAAATACAGAAAGCATGTTGGACATATTTTGGGTGCTTTTATAGGGTGTTCACACGGCACATATTTGCATCGATGCTGCACCGATGTATTTTGTTGCGATATATCTTATACCGGTGTAAATTTTGCACAGCGTTCACACGTCACAACCCTGCTTACTAGAGAGAAGCGTGTTCGCACCGGTGCAGCCCCACTTGCGGTCACACGGCAGTTTCTGCGACCGTGTTATAGTAGCAAAAACTTTATTACTATCATTTCCTTTGATAGTAATAAAGTTTTGATATTTCCTTTTATTACTATCATTTCCTATCATTATTACTATCATTTCCTATCATTATTACTATCATTTCCGATAGTAATAATGCGGAAATGAAATATGCGCATGCGTGAAAATGGACTTCTTTTTCCCGGTTGTCATGGCATCACCAAGCGCCGGGAAAACAACGTGGATGAAGACACCAGTGTTGCCAGATATTGCTGACGTTTTCCATCCCAAAATATGTTCAAATCCGTCAAAATGCACTTAAAACTGCCAAATCTGGCAACACTGGAAGACACGCAGTTCTGTTGTTGTTGATATTCGCCATTTTGGAAGCGCAAAATACCAGGATGCAAGTTATGCAACGCCCGTATGTAATCAACTCTCCTCACGCGTAGCGAGTCTACCCCTGTAGCGTTCAGACGTCCCATTTTATATCGGTGCTGCCCCGCAAACTAGCATTTACTCTGGAGTAAATTTCTTAAACCACCTCCCGAGCAGGGTTAGATTTGCACCGGTTTAAGCAGCTTTCAGGGGCTACACCGGTATAACATTGTACCATGTGAACGCTCTACCGGGGCAGTCCCGGTGCTACACCGGAGTAAAAGTTGCCGTGTGAACAGTAAGTATATTTGCTTTCAATACTCATACACCAAGTTGCCAAGTTTTCCAATATATTATTATTTGTTGATATTATATTATGGTGCTCTGTGTTGTTCTCATTTATGTATTTAACAACAGTATCAAAATACTCGGGTCTTGAAATAAATGCACAATAGTCATGAACAATGGTAACTACTCTCTTTTGTGTTATTTTTGACAGAAGTAAAATTCATACATGAACAAATTTTGGCTAGTTGATTTTCTGTTTGGCTAGTTACTTTGGAAGGTCACTAGTCCGGCTGGCTGGTGAAAAAATATATGAATTTCTAGGCCTGCATTCTGTGGCTGGGAAGTTATTTAATTTGAGGGGATTAAAGCAAATAATGTGCATGAAATCACTTGCTTCACGCAGTCAAGCAGACAGAGGAAGTCCATGTGGGCATGTGCAGGTTTACCTTCTTCTTTAGGGTTTTACAGCAGCTGGCATCCAGTGTTGCATTACTGCCATCTGCAGGTTTACCTTGACCGTGCACTGACAGTTACATCATTCTGTTGCTAAACGAACTGCTGGTCACACCGAGGTGCTCGCTGACCACCGATATTAGTTTGGTCCTGCATTTCCTTTCCTTCGCAACATAACGTCTTTTCTTCTCACTTTCCGTTACTGTAGCTGGTCTTTCATGTTTCATTTGCGTCCTCTGTTTTTCTTTCCCATTTCAAATTTGTATCCCACAGTGCCTTCAGTGAACAGGGAAAGCCCACCACGTGATGCATGACATAATATCTTGGATTGCGTCACGGTGAAGCAAGAAATAATAGCGGAGAATTTAGGGCCATGTGGCCCTAAAGTCATTAATTGTTCAATTAAAAAACCCTAATAAAATTGGAAGTCTGTGATTCGAATTCAGTAGCTTTCAGTCCACTAAACAAAAATAATTGGGTGTTGTTTTATGACCTAAACTTGAAAAATGTGAAAGGCAGTCTATCTTTAATATCATTATCTTGTCCTGCAACTAAAAAAGTTACCAGATTTTGCTGTGAATGTAATTCCGTTACTGAAGAACTACTCACAAGTAATTTGTACAGCATATATACTATATCTAGTGTGTCCCCTAATTTTGTTTGTTTATTTATTTAGGGGTGGGGTGGGGTGGGGGGTAGGGGGGTGCTGCATGACGATGGTCACCTATTACAGAGCATTTGGACCTGAACAAACAGTCAAAGGAGTCATATTTAAGTCTTCACATTTATTTTAGAACAATAATTAGAACAATTTTTACAATAAAACTTTTTTTTTTACAACAAAATTATTTTACAATAATTTGTTTTACAATTGAACCTTTCTTTGACAAATCTTTTTTTAACAAGTATTAAGAGATTAAACTGGTATATGAACCATTTATAGTTCTAATTGATTTCTAATTCTAATGAGAAAGTCGGTTAGCTTATTTCTTCTTTCTGTAATTTGTTTTCACTCCCCTCTCCAATGCCTATCACTACTCTGATTTACGTGTTAAGTGAAGAAGTACAGTAGTAGACTGACTGCTCATTTGAAATAACATAAAAAATAAGTCATTTTCTATGGCTAGCTCACTTGAAGATGTTTACAAAGTGATATCATATTCCAACATGATCTCACTATGAATATTCATAACATTCCGTTAGCTAACTTAATACAGAGTGTGTCTGAAGACATCACTCACGCTCTTTTTTTTTAAATTTCGTATGTCCTCCATCTTTTGCTGCTTGGGGGGTTGTGACATTGCTAAGTACTGTTTGAATTGAATCGTTTGAATTGTTTTTGAGCGCATGACAGGAGAGCGAAGCGGACGGGGAACCAGCAGCTTGAGCAAGGGATGTTTCTGCATGGTCCTTATGCCTGCACTCTCCTCTGTTTTTGAGCAGGCGCTCTTTCCGTGTGGTCCTAGTGCCTGCACCTTTTTTTCGGACCTTAAAATGTATGTGTGTGTGTGGGGGGGCTGTTGGAAGATATAATGGGAGCGGAATAGGGGAAACACTGATGTCTAAGGGAAAACGGCCAGTGTGGAAAAAAAATGGAAAGGCAAAGAACCTCAAGTGAAGTGGTGTTCAGTATTTGAGCTTATTTACGGCCAGGCATTCTAACTTTAGAAGACTGACCTCATGCCCGAAGAAGAAGAAAAATAAAAAGACAATCTCAAGGAAGGGCTAATGCTGAACCCCCCTTATTTTCTCCCTCATTAGTTATGGCTAATACCTTCCCATAAGTCAACTGCACCTTTTCAAACTGCTGCTCCACAAGGGAATGTAAAACAGAGGAAAGCACTATCTACCCTCTTCCACATACATGATCCCCAGACATACACAATTGGCTAGTGTCACGATGATTGACAGAGAATTTCATTCCTTTCACCCAGAGACCACAGCCTATTTTAGTCTCCCAACTCCCAGTGTGGCATCATCAGGATTTGAAGTTGCAATCTCCCTATAATAGGGCAAATCCTTTTCTTTTGGACCACATTAGAGCCTCTTGAGAGTCACTTTCTTCTTTTGTGCTTAGCTATATAGAGCTGATATTTCTCTGGCTGTGTTGTGTCTGGATGTGGACTCCTGCTGTGAAAATGACTGGATAAATTGTAGTGTGGCAGTGCACAGTGGCAAATAAGCAAATTTCACCACATGCAGCTATCCAGTTGCAAGGATCAGAGAACATTATCAAGACCGTGAATACATTTAAAGGCGCTTTTCCATATGCAGCTTTAGGCCAATTTGAATCGGACCCTGGTGTTTTCTTCCTTGTGGATGAGAACGGCAATAACACGCAGATGAGGACCAGGAAAGTGTCTGACTGAGGTGCTCTCAATTCAGTTCCAAAGTGAATTCTTGTATAATTTGATTTCAATGAGAAAATTATTTCTTCCTAAATTTGACAACAGCGAATTAAACATGTCATGTATTTTGGATTGTGTACAGCATTTTTGTTAAACTGACCTGCGGGGAACAAACTAAGCTGCAGAAATGCGATTGGTTCTGGATATTTTGACAGACAAAAAGAGAAAGTAAACACTGGATGCAATACACAAAATGACTGAAATTGTTTTAGTTGTGGGGTGGTTGGGTTTGAACCTGCCAGTAGACTGGAGCCTTCCTGTGTGAAGTTTGAATGTTCTCCTTGTGTCTGCGTGGGTTTCCTCCGGGTGCTGCTTTTCCTCCCACAGTCCAAAGACATGTGGATCAAATCAACCAGCTACTCTGAGTGTGAGTGTAAATGGCTGTCTTTCTTTCAGCATTAGCCCCATGATAGATTGGCGACCTGTCCAGGGTGTACCCTACCTCTCACCAATGTCAGGTGGGATAGGTTCCAGCTCACCCACGACTTGCAATGGATACATGAGATAAAAAATGAATGGATGAATGTTTAAATTGTTTATAATAATAATAATGAGACCGTCAATGATGGTATAGCTCACTCTAGCCCCATCTAGTCTAGAAGGAACGATCTAAAGTGGGCCACCTTGTGCAATAAATGTTGCAGGCTATACACACTATAGACAAGCTATATATAGAAGCTACATACACCCTAGGAATACTGACCTATTTGCTAGAAAGAACCTAAAACGGCGAGGAATTGACTGAGAAGAAGAGATTTTTGTTGAACTGCTCATAAAGGTTTAATTAGTCCATAACTTCATTAATAATTGTAATTAAGCAAATCTGGGTAGCAGTTATATGCACCTTAGGTACCCCTACCTTCATGCCAGAAAGAATCAAAATTGGTGAAGAATTGCAGGAGAAGAAGCGATTTGTGTGGAAACTGCTCATTAGGGCTTAATTGCTCCATACCTTCATTATT